>NC_071557.1:1422074-1646725 GCF_026979565.1 Vidua chalybeata | reverse complement strand
AAGGAGGAAGTTTAGAGCAAACAGCTGCAGCTACTTTAAAAAAAAAAGTGAGCTCCCCAAAGGAGCAGGGAGGGGATTCCTAGATGTCAGCAGGCAGGGAAATTCACCACCTGTTTGCCAAGGTTCCAGCACGGCCACTAATAGATCATTAATGGAGGCACAGCAGGTTTTTTGTGGAAAAGGCAAATCCGGGAATGTGAACCCGACCCTGCTGCGGCTCCCAAGGGGCTTCTGGATCCCCTTTCAAACCTGCTCTAAGCAAACACAACTTTGTGTCCTTCCAAGATCTCACTCCAGGCTGATCCACACGGGAATCCTGGACAAAGCAACCCCCAGAAATATTCCTGCCAATGTTTGCAAAAGGTGGTCACAGCATGGATAAATGGGAAATGGGAGCACAAAATAATGAATTTTGACACAATCAGGGCCTTGGTTTCTCTTCTCTTCCCATCTCAGGCCTCAAACCCTCACCCTTGGTGGGATCCTCGCTGGTCCAACTGCTCTGGATAAAATATTCCTTGCAAGGTGCCTATTCCCAGGTTTGGGAATATCTCTACCCACACATCACCTCAGACCACACCGAGGTGCTGATGGTCCAAAGGAAGCTGCAAAGAATTCAAATCTTCCTGGTGGCCACCCTGGACATCAGCCAGAGTGGATGTTTTGCAAACCAAAAAGCAGCTCCCAAAAAACTGGGATAAATCAGTCCCAATCCCGTGTCAGGGAAGGAGCAGGATGAGAGGAGCCTCCAGCTACTGCTGAAGCAGCAATTCCAGTCTCTGTGCCCTGGTCACTCTTCCTCCAGGAAACCCTCGTGGTTATTTTTCCAAATCATCACCTTTGGGATAATATTCTGTTTGAGAAACCATTTTACCACGTCTTGCTATGTTCAGCAGCTGATAAAAGGGAATATTTTCTGGAGCAATCTAGGTTGACACTACTTCTTCCTGTTCTCCTGAAATTCACCCTGAACCACTTGGGAAACTTGTGCTGGGAAATTCTCCCCAGATCCTCCCTGGAGCAGGGAAAGTGCTTTAAACTCTTATTTTACAGGCCCACCATGCCAAAAGGAACCCCCAGGTGGAAGACTGGTGAAGAATTTTGGAGAAACAACCCCCCTGAGCTCCTCAGGGAGGCTCCCAGTCAGAGGAGATCCCACTGCTCCTCATGCTCCCATCCAGCTCTGCTCCCCAGTGGAAACAGGAGATTCCAGAACCCCAGAAAGGTTTGAGTGGGAAGGGACCTTAAGGATCACCTCATCCCACCCTGATGCTCTCACCAGGCAGCAGCGAGGCTGAAAATCAGAACAGCCTGGACAGCCCAACATTCCTCCTCCTGCCAGGAAAATCCTTAAAATCTGCACTGAGATTTCCTTTTTTTTAGAGCACTCTCTGACACAGGAGCATCCATCCTCCATCCCCCACCTCACTCTGCCCCAGCTCATCACTCCCTCTGCCCCCAGCTTGCTGTCCTGAGGGCTTTTCCCAGGATATCTGCAGATTCCCCATCCCTGGAAGTGTCCAAGGCCAGGCTGGATGGGGCTTAGAGCAACGTGGGATAGTGAAAGGTGCAATGAGGTGAGCTTTAAGATCCTTTCCCAACCCAAAACCATTCCAGGATTCCACACCTGACCCGGCTCTCCTGTGCCACCTTTGGCTTTGGCAGGGCCATCCCAACCTCCAGGAGCCCCTGGGAAGCCAAGCCCTGCATTATGGGATAACGCTGATGCCTTTCTGTGACCTGTTCCCTCACTCCTGCTGCTTAATGATGTCTGATTCCATTAGGATCCGAGCCATCCCCGTCCCATAAACACGGCCGCCGTCCCCTCGCCGTCCCCGGGCAGGGAATACCTGGAAAACGGCCAAGCTGGAGCTGGGAAGGATCCCGGACAAATATAGATCCCCAAGGAGTATCTTTAGATTAGCAGGCAGCTCTGCCCCCACTGAGACCCCAGGATTTACCTAAATAGCTCCTTCAGCACAGCCCAGCGCTCAGAGCTATTTTAAGCCAGCACCCTGCCCTACTTCCTAAGGAACAGCCTTCCCTGCTCCTGCCTGTGCAGCCAGAGCAGCCCCAAACCCACTCCTCTCTCCACTCTGACAGCTTTCATTAAATAAAAAAATACCCTTCTGGCACCGTATCCAATTAATCCAGGCTCATTTATTGCCACGAAGCCCTTCACGGCCTGGAGCGGGGGAAATGGGATTAACCTTTCCCAGCCTGATAGGCACAAAAATAACATGAAACAGGGGAATCCTGAGGAGCACGACCTTCCCTACTGCCCTGCCCACCTCCAGCTGCTGCTGTTCCCAGAGGGAAGGGATAAATCCCAGCCCAATCCACGTGCCTTGATGCTTTACCACTGTTCCCCAATGGTGTTTGGTGCCCGAGGCTGGGTTTGGGGTTTGCCACCAGCATTTCTGTTAATTAGCACATTCATTAGCACGTCTATTAGGCAGCAGAGCATCCCTGTATCCCAGCATCCAGAGATGTGGCAGTTTGAGCCCAAAATGAGGCAACTCTGGCTCTCTCTGGGGCATCCCAGGAACACTTTGGAGAGGAACAGCTCAGTGTTATCCCAAGATATTTGCCTTTGGATTCGTTTTTGGGATGAAATGCCACAAGATCCAGCAAAATCAGCCACAAACCAGCCCCTTTTCCCAGCACATCCCATTTATGGGTAACGAAGCATCTTTCCTGTTTATATATAACAATAATAAGAATACTGGAATTACTTGGTCAAGTTTTGGGTTTTTTTTTCTGGAAACCCCCCCCAAATACCACGTTTCCAAGTAATTCCATGGGATCCCACGGGGTTCCTGCTTCAAGGACTGCCTCACCCCACACCTCCTTGAGCTCTGTCCAGCCAAGTTGCTGTATTATGACACAACTTGCTTTTTAGGGATCCCCCTCCACGTCTTGACCCTGGTGGCATTCGCACTTTTCCCTTGGCATCCCAAGGTCTGAGCACATGGACCTTGGCCTTTATTCCATTTTTAGCCATTTTCAGAGCTCCTTTTCCCCCTAAGTATCCCCTAATTCCTGCAAGACACCAACACTAAACAAGCCAAACCAACCAGTGAATTCAAAACCCCAAAATCTCCTTTAAAGTTAAGATTTTCCTCAATTAAAAAGCTACTTTGACTTTCGTATCGGCGCTTGCTCCGTGATGAAAATTCCCAACACCTCCCAACCTGGAGAAAATCCAACGCTCGAGCTCCCAGAGTTGTAGATGATATTAAAAACAAGGTGGGAAGAAAGCTGCACATTTTTCATCCCCCAAAAGCATCTTCAGGCAGCGAGATGAACTGGAACAGCCTCTGAACTCTCCGAGGAGGCAGCGACTGATCTGAGGCTGGGTTTGGGCTCCCCAGAGGCTCGTGGAACAAATCCTGTGGGATTCTCTCCGTGCCTCCAGCAGCTCCAGAGGCACACTGAGAGGAGGGAGAGGCTCCTCGGGTGACATTCCACCTGGGCTGAGGGTGGAGGTGTCACTGAGGCTATGGGGATGTCCCCAGTGCTCCCAGAAAACCTTGGCTGGGTGTGAAACAGCGGCAGCACGGAATTGTGGATTATGGAATGGGGTGGGGGATAAGGGCCCTGGGAATCACCTCATTCCACCCCTTATCCCACTATTATTCCACACCTCCCACTCTCCCAGGCTGCTCCAAGCAGACCTTGGGCACTTCCAGGGATGCAGGGGCAGCCACAGATTCTCTGGGAATTCCAGCCCAGCCCCTCCTCGCCCTCCCAGCCAGGAATTCCTTCCCAATATCCCATCCAGCCCTGCCCTCTGCCAGTGGGAATCCATCCCTTGTCCCAAGTCCCTCTCCCTGCTGAAACACACCCGGGAGGTTCCCACACAGAGCGGACACTGAAATTTCAGGGAGCGTCACACCAGGGGTTTTAAAATCCCCACACACACTTTCAGTGTGTTCCATTTGGGAAAAAAAAAAACAGGCTGGACATGGAGAAAGGTGCCTGGAAGTCCTTAAGAAAGGACAGCAAAGCAGAAATTGGGAAAACTCGCCCGTTTCCAGGACACCTCTGGCTACAGCACCAGCCCCAGCTTTACACCTCAATTCCTGGGATTTGCCCTTCTCAGAAAAGCAGGAACCCACTTCAGGAATCCCAGGCAGGCACTCTGGGACAGGGTGGGAATTAAGGATGTCTCTGACTTCCAACATCAGCTCCAAAAAGTGGGCGCTGGATCCCGGCTGCTCCCGGCCCAGCAGCTTCCCAACATTTTGTCCATGATACACAAAATAATAACACATGGATAGAGAAAAAATCCCAGTGGGTTATTTGCTCTAAATACCAATATCCCAGGTTTTTAAAGGATTTGTCATGGATGCAACTGGACACAGCTCTGCTTCCCTGAGGATTTTACACCTTCATGCAGGAAGAATGGAGCAGGTGCACGAAATTCAACAAAAAATGACCACAAAATTCAACCAAATATGACCAAAAAAGCTCTGCAGGTTTCCTTTAAACACCCTGAGCTCCAGGATGCATCCACTGCAGCAGCACCATTCCCACCTGCCTGAATAATGTGGATTTTGTAGGATGTGGATCCATCAGTCAATCCCATGGATCCATCAGGTAATTCAAGCCCAGTTTTGGGCTAATGCAGACAACCAGACTCCCTAATCCCTCAGATTTCCAGCAGAACCTTCCCCAATGCTCTTTGGAGACCAAAATTTGGGATGTTAATAATCTCTCCATCATCATCAACCACCAGTTTCCTGTTAAAACTGCACTACAAAGACCAATTCTCGCCTCAAAATTTGAGATATTGATAAAAAGGAACTCCTGACAAATCCCAAAACCAGAGATTTAAAAGAAGCCGCTCCTGACCTGCCTCAAAAGCCAAGATTTTAATTAAAAAAATTTCCTGAAGCACCCAAAAATTGGAGATTTTTAAAAAAGCAATTCATGGCCTACTCCAAAATCAAGATTTTAATAAAAATCAATGCTTGACACACCCCAGAATGTGTGATTTTAATAATGAAGCTCCCTCAGTACAAGTTTTAGCCCAAAACTGTATTTCCTCTGACTAACCGTAATTACAGTTAAGGCGTTCTGCAGGGCCCTGGAGATGTAAATATATAGGTTAAACATAGTTAAAATTCCACATCCTACTTAACTGCAGGCATTTTCCACGGAACAAAATGAGCTTTTATCTTCAGCTTTTTAATTATTAATAACCACGAACAATGTCACCACCTTTAAACAATAACCCCGGCCTGAGAAGGAGGTATTTCTCCCCAAATTTCCACAGGCACTGAGCGCGCCTGGGGGGGGATAAGAAGCAATCTTTGGGAAGTTCACGTGGGTTTTGGGGCGATTTCGGAGTGAGCCTCCACCCCACCTGGGTAGGGATTAACGACAGCAATTAGCAGGATTTTTGTGGGTTGCTGAGAGGAACCAGCAGGATCCCTGACAGGGATTCCAGGGGTGTGGAAGCGCCAGGAACAGGGAGAGCGCCTGGATCCGGGCGACTCAGCTGAATCATAATGGCTGCATTGCCATTACCTTTCCCGAACAAGGCCAACCTAAACACAGGCAGCTGCCTGGGATTTAGCAGGAGATTTACAGACAGCACCGGCCACTCCGGCTGCCCGGAGACCTACAAATCACCACGGCACCAGGAACACCCCGGATCCCCCCCAAATCCGTGAGCGCTCTGGGATTATTCCCATAAAAAAATTTAAAAAAAACCCTCCCACCGTGGGCAAGCTTCCCCGAGCCCGAGGGCCTCCACGCTCCGGCTGCCACCCGGATCCCCTTTCCCTGGGTTTGAGGTTATTAACATCAAACATGTGATCGGCCACATGACAGGCTAAAGGCTAAAAAAAAAAAAAAAAAATAAATAAATAAATTAAAAAAAAAAAAAAAAAAAAGCTTGGACACATCCAGAGGGGAAGGGAGAGATGGCAGCGTGGTGGTGGGTACACCTCTGAGGCCGTGGATTAGAACCATTCCTGGGAAATCGCTGCTTTCCAGCGGCCCGGAACGATGGAAGCCATGGCGGGAGGAGGTTTAATAACGGGGTGATTGTGTAACTTGGAGCCTCCCGGCGAAAGTTGAGGCACCCAGTGGATGTTCCTGGTGCATGGGGACGAGGATGGCACCGGATCAATTAGGGCAGCGAAATGTGCATCCCCCCCAACCTCCTCCTCCTCCTCCTCCTCCCGATCCAGGAGTTTCTCTGCTAACGTATTTCTCTCCTCATTAACTGCTTCGGTGTCTTCTGCTCTTTCCAAAATAGTACCTACTATAACGGGGCCGCAGAGAGGGCCAGCTGGCACCCGCCGCGGGGCATCCAGACACGGAGCAGGGATTTGGGGGAGGAAAGACACGGGGGGCTGGCAGGATGAGGGCAGGGAGGGCTCTCATCCCCCCCCCACCCCTTCCCCCAAATCCTCAGGGGAACCCCAGTTCCACCCAAAGCAGGGGCTCAGCACCCCAATCTGGGGGTGAGGATCTTGGGGGTGCGATGAGGCCCAGGCCAGGATGGGGATTCCCCCCTCTCCCCCCCTAAAAAAAGGGATGTCCCCTGCTGTCACCCCTCCTTGTCACCCCCAGCCAGGCAGCACCGCTGCGCCCACGGCCCCCATCCCGCAGAATGGAGGGAGGGGGCTGCATCTTTCTTGGACCGGGGGGGGGCTAAAAATGCCCTCCATCACCCCAGGTGCCCCCCACCAACCAGAGAATCCCCCCAAATCAAATCCTCTGCAGAGGTTTCTGACAGAACAGGGGTGTCCCCCCAGCCCGATGCCCCCATCTTAAGGGGACTGTCCCACTGGACCCCCCTCCTGCTGCTCCAGGCCTCCCCCTCCCCTCTCTCTTGGGATGACCCCCCCCAAAATCACGCTCTCCCCGATTTTCCAGCCTCCCCCCAGCCTGGGGGTGCTCCTCATTCTCCCCCCACTCAGGGGATGACCCCCCAAACCAGAGTCCTCCTTAACGGGGGGGTCACCCACCAGAACACCCCTCCTCACCACTCCAGGCATCCCTACCCCCCCAGGGCCCTCCTTTAACGGGGGTGCCCCTCCAGAACACCCCCCCAAAATCACGCTGCCCCCCTTCCTTTCTCGGTTCTCCCCCAAGCCTGGGGACCCCTCCTCAAACCAGGCTCCCCCTCCAGAACAGGTTCCCCTCACCCAAACCAGGCATCCCCTTTCTTTTCTCCGGCTTTCCCCAGCCGGAGGGGCGGGGGGGACTCCGTTAACCTGGAGACCCCCCCTCAAAACCATGCATAGCCCCATATTTCTGGGGAAAATCCCCCTAAACCAGGCTCCCCCTCCTCCCATATCACGCTCCCTCCCTCTCCTTTCTCCGGGCTCCTCCAACCTGGGGACACCCCAAATCAGCCTCGCTCCCTTTCTTCGGGCTCCCCCACTTTGCAGACGCCCCCCTTTAACCACGCTCCCTCAGCTTGGGACCCCCCCCCCCCTTAAAATCACGCTTCACCCCCCCCCTTTTCTCCGGCCTCCCCCAAACCAAGTACCCCCCCACAAACCAGGCATATTCCCCTCGCCTTTCTCGCGGCTCCCCCAGCTTGGGGACCCCCTAAAACCTCGCTCGCCCCCCATTTCTCGCGCCCCCCCCCCCCGCGCCCCCCCGCGCAGGCAGGGGGCGCCCTCACCGCCCCCTCACCCTTGACGATGCGCTCGGTGGTCGGCAGCTTGTTGTGGCCGCGCCCGGACATGGTGGCGGCGGCAGCGGCGGCGGCACCGCTCCCCGCCGTGCCCCGCTCCGCTGCCCTCACCCGGAGCGGGGGCCGCGCGGGTGCTCCCGGCGGACCCGCTGGGCTGCCCCGGCGGCGGCTCCGCGGCGCTGCGCTCCCCCCGTCCCGCCCCCGCCGCCGCCGCCACACCCGCCCTCCGCCCTCTGCCCCCCCCCACCTCGCCCGCGCCTGCGCCACGCCCGCCCCGCCCGCCATCTTGGAGGGGAAGGGGCGTTGCTAAGCAACGGGGGGGGCAACATGGCGGCGGCGCTGAGGGGAGGGCGATGGCGGCGGGGCTGTTTGAGCGCCCTCGGGCACAGCTTCGCCGGAGAGCGCTGGGACCCCACACTGCCGTGGGAGGGACTGTAAGGATCAGTCTTGCCGTGCCCAGGGATACCTCCCACTGTCACAGGTTGCTCGGCCTTGGGTGCTTCCAGGGATGCAGGGGCAGCCACAGATTCTCTGGGAATTCCGTCCCAGCCCCTCCCCGCCCTCCCAGCCAGGAATTCCTTCCCAATATCCCATCCAGCCCTGCCCTCTGCCAGTGGGAATCCATCCCTTGTCCCAAGTCCCTCTCCCTGCTGAAACACACCCGGGAGGTTCCCACAACAGAGCAGACACTGAAATTTCAGGGAGTGTCACACCAGGGGTTTTAAAATCCCCACACACACTTTCAGTGTGTTCCATTTGGAAAAAAAAAAACAGGCTGGACATGGAGAAAGGTGCCTGAAAGTCCTTAAGAAAGGACTTTCCTTCCCAATATCCCACCCAAATCTCCTTTTCCCAGTGGGAGCCATTCCCTGTGTCCTGTCCCTCCATCCCTTGTCCCCAGATCCTCTCCAGCTCTCCTGTAGCCCCTGTAGGCCCTGAAGGGGCTCTGAGCTCTCCCTGGATCCTTCCCTTCTCCAGGTGAAACATCCCCAGCTCTCCCAGCCTGGCTCCAGAGCTGATACTCCTTAAACAGAAAATTGTTGAGGGAAAGGAAAAACAAGACAATGGTCTGTCCCTACCACTTGAAGATGAAGGAGGACAGGGTTAGGTGGGACATTGGGAAGGAATTCCTGGCTGGGAGGGTGAGGAGTGGCTGGGATGGAATTCCCAGAGGAGCTGTGGCTGCTCCTGGATCCCTGGAAGTGCCCAAGGCCAGGCTGGAGCAACTTTGGAGAGTAAAAGGTGTCCCTGCACATGGCAGGGGTGGCACTGGATGGGCTTTAACCAACCCAAACCATTCCAGGAATTCCATGGCCCCATCCAGCAGCGTTTTCTGACGTAACTCAGCTTTCAGGCATTCAGCAAAACACAAGGATTTTGCAGCAGAAGAGTGCAAACCTGGAAGTGCTGATGAGCAGGAGCAAGTCCGATGCTCACCGTGACCTTCCTTGCTTAATAAAACATTAATTTTTTTGTTTAATATAAAACACCTCAGAATATCAAGATTTGGTTTCTTTAGCTGCAACAGGGTTTCTAAAAATTGCATTTGCTGCTCAGAGTTGGCAGATTTGGGGGGTTGGGATGGTGTAGAAAAAGGCAAAAAAGGAGAAGTAGAAAAGCAAAGTTTGCTTTTTTTTTTCTTTTTTTTCTTTCTTTTTTTTTTTTTTCCCTAGTGGAGGGTAGGAAAACAAGGACACAAACACTGCCAGGAGCCTGGCTCGTGCGAGCTGGGGACAAATCCAGCATCCCACATCCCCCAGCCAAACCAGGGCTTGGAAATACATTTCAGATAATTTTTTTTTTTTTTTAATATATAAATATATATAAATAATTAAGGAAGGGTTTTTGGAGCCGCAAAGGCCGTGCCATGCGGGCAGGCTGGGGGTTGTCAGTGCCACCTTCTGTCAGCCGCGCCGCACTGCACAGCCACGGAAATCCAGCTGGAAAACCGGGATTGCATCACCCAGCCCCGCTCCAACCCTTCCCCTTGGAAAAATCCTGAGCCAGCAGCGCTGCCACCCCTCCAGCCGGGAGGATTTCACTGCCGGAGCACGCCTGGGACCCTCCGTCATTACAGAATATATTTTATTTATGGAATTTTACAAATATCTGTACAATTCACGTGACATTTAAGTTAACGCTCTTTGCTCTTCTCCTACAACACCTGAGTTATAATTGAAATACTGAGATGGAACTTGAGCTTCCAACCGGGTGAGGGCAAGGAGACACGGATGAAAATCCACGAGGAGCTCGATTCGGGTGGGTTGCCATCCCTCTCCCACTGGCAGGTGCCAGCCTGCCCAGGGGGAACAGGAGCTCTCCTTGGGTGGCAGGGCAGCCTCATTTCTCACCCCCACCCCAATCCCAGATCTCCGGGTTGCAGATTCCCCAGGAAACGGGGATAAACTGGAAACGAGAAGACGGCGGAGTTGTGACCCCCCCCACAGCGAATCCTGCCGGCTCTGAGGATGCCAAGCCCTGCTCTCTGCCACTTCCCAGCTCTTGGGGACCTCCCAGGCACAATCCAGAGGGGACAAACCCCCCACGTCCCCCTGTCCTCCCCCATGGAAGCTTTTCCAACCTCCTGTGCCCTGCCAGCCACATGGTGTTTTCCAACTGCTTCCTGGAGAGAGAGGAGAGGGAGAGGGAGAGGGCACCCGTGCCAGTGAAAAGGACTCAGATTTTCCACATCAGCTGGGGCTGTGGCTCTCTCAAGCAAGGAAAAAGTGTTTCCAATGCCCCTCTGCTCCTGGAACCTGCAGCACAGGGAATGCCTGCGAGGTGTGGAATGCCCCAGCCAGCGCAGGCCACGCTGCTCTGTCGCAGTGGGAAAAGTGACTTTTGGTGACAACCCACAAAGGACACCACACGGGACATAGTGGAGTCTCTCCTTGAGGGAATCACCTTCACTTCGGGTGAAAGGTGATCCCAAAAAGGCTCCCTGCTCCTCCAGAAGTTGGTATTTAGGTTTTGGGGTGCAGGACAAAGCCAAGAGCCGGGGTTGCTGCGGGGACAAATGGCCAGACTAGAAAAGCCACCGAGAGTGCGGGTGATGATCCATGAGGATCCCGGCAGTGCCAGAGGCCACGGGCTCGGTGACAGCTGTTGGGAGCTTAGGAAGAACATCACCCAGCTGGGAATTACAGGAATTCAGGGATTACAGCGATCCAGCCAGGGTACAACACTGCCAGGGGTGCTGAGCCTGTGCCAGGGCCCTCTGTCCTGAGATGGGCAGGAATAATAACCTGGCACAGCCTCAGGTTTGCTTTCCTCAGAGGGCAAAGGGAAGGTGTGGGAGCCTCAGCTCCAGCACGGTGCCACCACCCTGTCACGCTCCACACACCTGCACAGGTGGGCAGTGAAGGAAGACACTTCACCAACACTTCCAAAGCACCTGCACCTCTCCTCCATCCCAATCCAGCGCCAAACCACGACGGATTCTCCTGAATCCACACGGCCACAAGCTCACACCAGGTACAGGACAAGGGGTCTGGGGGCAAAAGGGGTGCAAGGGAACCTCAAGCAACACAGGTGGGGTGGGCAACCTTATCAATATGATAATAAGTAATTCACCTAGTGAATCTGGGGAACGCCAGCCCGGAGGCAGAGCTGGGAAGTGCCTGGAATTTCTCTGGCTACTCCCTAAGGCTGGGAACATGCAACCTAAAGAGGTTCACAGTCTGAGTTTTGCTTTTAAAAACACCCCCCACCCCACCCTGAACCTTAGCACTGCTTAAAAACCGGTGGCTGATCCTGGCTGTCACCGTGAGCTTGGACACAGCCTGAGGAGAAATCCCTGGGCTGGAGCCTGCGGCCGGGCAGGGCTCTGCTCTCCTCCCCTTCTGAGCAGCCCTCACGGAGGAGGAGCTGGGGCTTGCCCCTGATTCCAGCAGCACGGACTGAAGGGAGGTCAGGCATCCCAGCAGGCTTCTCCCAGCAGCCCAAGTGTCACTCCAACCCAGTTTGGTGTCCTCTGCTCTGAGCACTGACACCCAAAATGTGCTTTAAAACCCCCGCCCTCTTCACCCCGCTCTCGCCAGGGCATTGTCCGGGCTGAAAGGGAGCAAAAGCAGTCAGATGATGGTGACATCGTGAACCTCCTCATCCTCGGAGAGCACAGCTCTGAGGGCTGGCTGTGGGGAACGCTCTGAGAAGGGTCTGTCCCTGTCTGTCCCCATCACACACCCCCAGAGGGGTCAAGACAGCCTCATGTCCCACGGGAACGCTCCAAGCACGACGAGAGGAGCAGCACGGCTGGAGCAGCTCCTGTCTCCCCATTCCATCCTTCCTGGGAGAGGCGAGGAGAGAAGGGATATGACACTGGACAAAGTCAGGTCAGTCCTATGGGAAGGGGAATTCCACTCCCCTCAGCCTTAAACCAGAAAAAAAAAAATCCATGGAATAGCTTTCAAAGCAATGTCTCTCCTGTAGTGTGACGTCAGTGCCTGCACAGGTACCGTCGTATGTTTGCAGCAGGAAAAGGAAAGAAAAAAAAAAAAAAAAGAAAAAACCCTCCCCCCCACAAAAAAAAAACATGGAAAAATTGGATCAGGGCTGCAGCTCGGGCTGGTCCTACCCTATCTGGATCTGCCCCGAGTACATGGTGAGCAGCACCATGATGGTGAAGCCCGTGAGCAGCCCCACGTTCTGGATGGCGAAGGTGATCAGGGCGCTGCCGTTCTGCTCGTCCTCCCGGCTCACCTCGTTCATCTCAGGGAACTGCAGGGGGGAAAAGTTGGGGTGGCAGGGCTCAGTGACAGCCCCATCCTTCTCAGCAAACATCCACCACCCTCCCATCCCGGGGATTTCAGCCAGGCAAAGCAAAGCAGAGATATCTGCGTGTGCCGAGGGAACAGAGCAAACCCCGCCGTGCCTGCAGGCTGAGGGCAAGCAGAGCTTTTCCTAGGAAAAAAATCCCAGGGCTCAGGGTTCTGGGCTCAGGATTTGGGGCTCAGGATTTACCATGTCAGCCAGTGCTATGTACAGGAACATCCCTCCAGCCAGGGCGAAGATCCAGTTGGCAGAGAAGTGGCTGCCGGCCACGATGCCGAAGGCCAGGCCCACGTAGCAGCAGCAGGCGGAGATGAAGTTGAAGAAGAGCGCCTGGCGAATGGTCATCCCAGCATTCAGCAGGATCACAAAGTCCCCTGTGGGAGAAGAAGATGGGAGGATGAGGAGGGAAGGGCTGTCAGCAGCATTGGGACAGCACCGACTCGAGCTCGTAGAAACCCGGAATATCCCGAGTTGGAAGGGGTACAAGGATCAGAGTCCAACCCCTGGAGTGCACAGAACACCCCAAACATGACAGCACAGCCCAGATCAAGTGTGGGCTCCCTGTGGCTGCTGGCACTGGGCACTGACCATCACACTGCCCCTGAATTTGGACATTGACACCCAAACCTGCCTCTCCTTCACTGACCATTCCACTACTCTTAAATTCAGACATTCACACCCAAATCCACCTCTCCTTCACTGATCTCTCCACTTCTCCTAAATTCAGACATTCACACCCAAACCTGCCTCTCCTTCACTGACCATTCCACTACTCCTAAATTCAGACATTCACACCCAAACCCACCTCTCCTTCACTGACCATTCCACTACTACTAAATTCAGACATTCACACCCAAACCTCTCCTTCACGGACCATTCCACTACTCCTAAATTCAGACATTCACACCCAAATCCACCTCCCCCACTCATCTGCCCCTAAATTTGGACATTCACACCCAAACTTGCCTCCCACTCACTGACCACAGCACTGTCCCTAAACCCACACACTCACACCCAAACCCACCTCCCCTCCACTGACCACTCCAAATTCAGACATTCCCTCCCAAACCAATGAGGTGTTGAGGGTTTGGTTTTTTTTTGTCTTCAGATGCCTCCATCTAAATTTAAATCTCAGACATCATATTACCTCGTTATTTTTAGAGCGGCGATTACTCAGAGCAGTTTACAGCCCTCCCTCTCAGCAGCATCACTGTTTATTCCACCCCAAATTCGCCTTTCTGTATGGACAAAGGATGGACTCCAGAGCGAGCAGGGGCACACCCAAGGAGCCACATACCCAGCTCGTGTGGGAACTCCTCGCAGAGTATGGCCACGGAGGTGCTGATCCCCTGGAAGACGGACACGGTGAAGGAGGCGCCGATGGCCAGGCCGTCGATGAAGTTGTGGAGGCCGTCGCTGAGCGTGATCATCCAGGCCAGCGTCCCGATGTCCGAGTACCTCACCTCCTTCAGCCAGTAGCACGCGCTCTGGGAGGCCTGCAGGTCCTGCCACAGCACCCCAAAACGGAGTCAGCACCCAAATGGGGTCACTGATCCCTCCTCCAGACGGGAAAACCACCCCACTAACCATTGAACCCGCACAGCCGAGCTGTTTGTTCCCACCACACACCGAGAATTTGGGCTGCAGAACCGCCTTTAACTGACAGGTGGGATTTTGCCACGTTGCCACGGGATGAGGCGCTCACCTGGACAGAGAGGGAGCCCACCACGGCCTTCTCATCCCCGGAGGGGGGCTTGCACTCCAGGTCGCTGGTGATGTGTGGGATCATGTGGTCCAGGTCCCCGTTCTGCAGCTTCTCCGTGACCCCCTCCTCCTGGTCCTTCTTGGAGGGCAGAGCCTCGGGGCCGTAGTGGCTGTGCCCGTGGTGGTGCTGCGGGATCAGGGGATTCATGGCTGTCAGTCATCCCAAAATTCCTGCTCTTACCTACCCTGCCACCCCGATATTCCTGCTCTTTGCTGCCCCACTATCCTGAAGTTCCTGCTGTTTCCCATCCTGCCATCCCAATATCCCTGCTGTTTCCCATGCCTCCATCCCGAAATTCCTGCTGTTTCCCATCCCAATATCCCTGCTGAGGACCAATATTCCTGCTGTTTCTCACCCTGCCATCCCAATATCCTTGCTCTTTCCCATCCCAATACCCCTGCTGTTTCCCACCCCACCATCCCAATATTCCTGCCGCTTCCCACCCCTCCATCCCGAAATTCCTGCCGTTTCCCACCCCTCCATCCTGAAATTTCTGCTGTTTCCCACCCAGCCATCCTGAAATTCCTGCTGTTTCCCACCCCACCATCCCCTGCTCCACCTCACCTGGTCCTTCTGCTTCAGGAGCATCTTCAGGATCTTCTCCGTGAAGAAGAAGAGGTAGAAGCCCCCGAACACCACAGCGGATTTGGAAACGTAATAATCTTCCTGAGGGTTGAATCCAAACGCCTGCAGGCAGGAGGGGACCCGGGAGAGGATGAGGAGCAGGCCCTGGCAGTGTCCTTCATCTGCCTTTGCCCCTGGGGTGACACTGGAGGGGTGACACAGCTCTGAGCTCTCTCTGAGGAGCAGCTGCTTTGGGGACAAGCTCAGGAAACACCTTTGGGCACCTGTGATCTCCCTC
The DNA here is from genome assembly GCF_026979565.1 of Vidua chalybeata. Taxonomy (NCBI): domain Eukaryota; kingdom Metazoa; phylum Chordata; class Aves; order Passeriformes; family Viduidae; genus Vidua; species Vidua chalybeata. The sequence continues at coordinate 1,631,662 of NC_071557.1, read as the reverse complement.
ACTCCCTCCTCCAAGCCGGCTGTGCCCCAAGGCTTTGGATCCAGCACCTGCCCTGGGGCAGGGATGCCAAAACCAGGCTCCTCTCTGCAGGGGGGGACCTGTCTCCAGGGCTAGAAAAAGCCAGAAAAGGCAATAAAACAACGATTCTCTGCTTGAAGCAGACCAGGGATCTCCCTGGAGCCATTCCCTTCCAAACTCCAGCTCCGAGGGGCTTCCAGCCCTCCATACCTCGCTCTGGGCTCCCCTCCGATGCCGCCTTCCCCTTCTCCAGCCAGCGAGCGCCCAGAGAGAGAGAGAGAAACAGCCCCAGAGAGAGAGAGAAAAGCACAGACCTCTCCCTACCTCGGGAATGAGCTGGAAGAGGGCGTTGGAGTAGAGAGTTCCAATCGCCAGAGCTATGAAGTAGAGGAGCAGCCGCTTGTAAAAGGTCTTCTTCATGAAGGGCACCACGCTGGCTCCCACCAGCGAGCACAGGGAGATGACGGAGACGCAGAGGAAACCGTAACCCAGACTGGCAGAGCCAAACCCACCCCGGGGAGATGGGAGACGGGAAGGGACGAGATCAACGTGGGGATGGGCGGGGAAGGAATCCACACCGACAGGACAGAGAGAGGAGGGAGAGGGAGAGAAGAGGACATTCATTAGTGATTGTTGTTCATCCGGCGCCACCTCCAAAGGGCGAGCCCGGCGCTCGGCGGCTTTGGGAACGTTTGGGAATCTCGGCCGAGTTTTGGCAGCCAGGCCATGTCCCAGCCAGCCCCCAGCTCTGCTCCGTGGGTCATTCCCAAGCCACAGAGCGCCCGGGTGCCCCGAGCACCTCGTACGCTCCAGCCCTGTCCTGCAGCCGGCCCCTGCTGGGGCGCTCCGGGTGCCGGCGGGGCTGGAGCGTACCTCTGGCATTTCAGTTCCTGGCAGATCAGGAATTAGAGGCGCTTGGTTTCTATATCCAGCAAATAAAAGTTGCAGTTCTGGAGCTGAAAAGCTTGGAAAAACATCCCGCTGCCAGCATGGATGAAGCGTTCGCTGCCCAGCAGCAAACAGGCAACGCCAGGGGGAAAAACCCGCTGGAATTTTAAGGGTGGATGTGCCAAATCCAGCTCATCCTCTGAGGAGGCACCTGGACCACGTTCCAAAGGTTTCCAGTCCAGATGGATTTATTCAGCCCCAGAACTGCGCAATTACAACACAATTAATTTGCAATATTTCTGTCGGTCCCATCAGAGCACCAGGAAACCTCATGGAAGCCAGAACCCTTGTGGGAACATCGGGCTGGGAAATCAGCTAGGGGAAGAAAACCAGGCAATTAAAGGATTTGTAAAAGTTGGCCGATTCCAGCCGAAGCCGCTGCTTCTCTAGGCTGTCCTCCATGCTTTTATATGGATATTTGATTATATTTTCATGGATATTTCACATTTTTTTCCCCTCTGGCTCATGCCAGTACTGTTGCCACAAGCGTGGCTGAGCACATAACTCCAAGGGATAAACTCCTGGACACCCAGAGCAGGAGCAAACAGCTTCTCCCAGCACATTCCCACTGCTCAGACGTGGCAGGGATGGGGGACACGGAGGGTTTCCTGGTGCTCGGAGGGGTGAGAAAAGCCCTGCGCAGCCCCTTGAGCCAAGCCCTGAGCCTCGGGTGACGAGGGGTCGGATCGATTCGGCGGGGTGGAGGCAGAGAGGGCGCCCACGGAGCTGCCCCCGGAGACGGGGAGAGAGGCAGGGACGTTCTACCGCACCTCTGGGATGAGCTGGAAGAGCGCGTTAGAGAGCAGCGTGCCGATGGAGAGCGCGATGAAAAACAGGAGCACCCGGCTGAAAAAGGCCTTCTGGGAACACGGGACGATGAGGACTCCGAGCAGGGAGGCCACGTTAATCATGGACACACTGAGAAAACCAAAGCCCCACACTGCGGAACGAGAAGAAACGAGGGCCAGACATTACCGAGGCTCTCGGTGAGCCCGGACCCGGGCGGGTGGGAAAGGCCGGCTCCCGGGCTGCTCCCCGTGCTCCAGATGCTCCAGCTGCGACAAAACCATCGTGTTTGGTGCAGGGAAGGTGGGAATGAAGCCACGGGGTTCCTTGGAAAAGGTTTTCCCGAGCCAGCCCCAGCGTGGGAGAAGCCGAGCTGTGCTCAGGGCAGCTGATCCAAGACCTCGGGCATCGTCGGGAGCTGGCTGAGAGTCCACCAGCAGCTGGAGGCCAGCGGGTCCCTCCAGGTCACCCCCTCCCACCCAGGGGAACCCACAGCAGAGTCCCCTCCTCATCCAGCTATCCCGGAGGCACAGAGGTTATCCCGGCAAAACCACACCACAGCGAGGAGAACTCGGTCAGGATTCCCAGCTGCCGGAGGCAGGGAATTCCCAGGAGTGGGAACTGGCTGTTCCTCGTGTCCCCACGCTCTGTGCCCAGGCCCAGGCAGTGCCGTGGCCCCCCCCAGCACCCCAATTACCTTCAGCTGAGCTGGGCCTGCTCTCCTCTGTCTGCTCATTCTCCTCATTTTCCAGGTTTTCGGAGGCGCACGCCCCCGACTCCAGCTGCTGCAGGATGGTGGGGCAGAACTCCTTGAACTCGCCGGGCCCCACAGGGGAGCCCTCGCTCAGGTTGTGGATGGCAAAAAGCTCCACGGAGCTGAAGCACTGGGGGAGGGAAGGGACAGAAATGTGCCTTGAGATTCCCACAGCTCCGCGGGGAGATTTCGGGAATCCGCAGGGAGGTTTTGGGGGCCCGCAGGGAGGTTTTGGGGGTCCCCTCCTTACGCGGGAGAGGTTCAGGCGCTGCTGAGGTGTTTGGGAGACATTGGCGTGTCCCACTCCCACATCCAGGTGGTTCAGCAGGGCCTTGAGCTGCTTCAGGCTCAAGGTCTGGCTCTCCCCGTAGCGCTGGAGCAGATCCTGCAGGAAGGAGGCTGCGGAGACGCCGGGGCTGTCCCTGCCCGCCCGGACCTGCGGGCAGGGGAGGAGGCAGAGCAGCAGGAGCAGGCAGCAGCTCCGGGGGCCCGCGCTGGGGATCATGGTGCCTCTGGGATGCTGGGAGAGAAACCACACCGCTGTTGGCTTTGGCATTCCCAGCGCTCCGACCACAGCTCCTCCACCCCACCGATGGATTTATCCTCAGGGAAAGGGGGAGCAGCGCTGCGAGCACCCAGATCCTGAGGAGGACTCTGCATTTTTTCCACAATCTTTCCGTGCAAAACCACCCCCTCCTCCTCCACCCTGAGCCACCCCGAGCCCCTCACTCACCGTGGGGGGCTGCCAGGACACGGCTCCTGGGGGCTCTCCAGCTCCGCAGCACCTCGGGGACCCTGGGAAGAGCAGGATGGTCGGGAAGCAGGCAGGGCTGCGCCAAAATCCAGCTGTGCCAGCCCCAAATCCAGCTCTGTGGGGCGTGAGGAGCCAGGCTCCAGCCCTGGCCACGCGTGGCTCCCCTCGGTGTCACCGGGGCTGGGACACAAACACCTCAATGGCAGGAACACGGGAGCCCTGGGGACAGAGGTGGCCTGTTCTTAAGGTTATAATTTAACCAGGATAATTACCATGAACCGAGTGCTGCCCCGTTTAACTGTAGGTGCCTTTATAGTGTTTGCCCAGAATCAATCCTTGCCCTCTCTGTCCCTTTCATATGGGCCGGGAATTGATAAAAGAGGGGTGGCACAGCCCCGGGGTGCAAAGGAAGGGGCTCAGGGAGAGGAGGGGACGCCAGGCACGACCTGCACGTCCACCTTGGGAGGCACCCAAGAGCCTGGAGCTCAGGCTGCCTTCCTGGAAAAGCCTCCCTTGAAAGGTGGACGGCAAATTTGGGATTGGCAAAGGAGAAAATAAAAGTCTGCAGCCTCCATCAATGCAGCAGCCATCCCAGTCCCAGTGTGGGGCTCCAGGTGCACCTCCTGATCCCCCTGGAGGGGCTCCCGGTGCTCCCGAGCCAGCCCTGGGCACCCCGCAGTGCCTGGCCTGTGCTGACGGCTCACAGGCTCCAGTCTCTTCCAAAAACCAGGAGACTTTTGAAGCCCGGCCAAGCAATTGTTCCAAAAATAACCCGGGGCCAGGAATTCCACACCGAGGGGCTGCCGGGGGAACCGCAGGACCCCACTCCCCATCCAGGACCCGGCTGCCCCTGAAGGCTCCCACATTCCCGCAGGGTTTACCAGCTTTACCACCACTTTGTGAGCTTTGTTCTCCGGGGAGCTTTTAGCCTTCTCCTGCCAGGGCTTAGCTCGGATGCTTTGACTTAACCCCTCACCTCCCAAAACGAGGGAGGGAGCCCATCCAGAGCGGTGCTGGGAACACCCTGCTGGGTGGGGGGACCCGAGGGACCCCTTCAGCATCCCCCAGCGAGCCCAGACCCTTCCTCTGCCTCCCTATCCCAACCCACCCTTCCAGGTGGGTCCTCCCGGGCTCCGTGGGACATCCAGGCTGCCGGTGACTCCCAGAGGTGCTGGCACGCAGCCCAACGTGCCAAAGGTTTGTCCCGGCTGGCCGCACGTCCCGCTGGCTGCCCTTTCCAGCCGGGTGCTCCCCAAATCCCCGGTGCCACCGGGAGCCGTCCCGCTCCCTGCACACCGATGGCCCGGCCCGTGCCAAGGCACGCAGCTCTCTCCGCTGCCAAAACCCCTCGCGGGGGTTTCTCCCGAAGCCGGGCCGAGCCGGATACACCCAGGGTGGAAAACCGGACCTCAACCTTCCCCCTGCTGCCAAAGGAAAGGCAGAGCCGGGCAGCGGCCGGAGCCGCACAGGCTCGCTCCGTTTTAGGGCAAAACGAGGTGGAGGAGCCGGCCCAGCGGAGAGAAGGGCCCGAAAGAGGCACATCCCGGGGGCTCCGACCTGCTGCAATCCCGGGGCAGGGCAGGAGGATGCCGAGCACACCCAGCCCAGCATCCCGGGACAAACGGGACGCGGTAAGCACCAAACACCGAGCCTCGCCAGCTGCGCCCCCGCCCCCGGAGCCCCCCGGCCTCCTGCCCGCTACCTTCAAGGGCGTCCTCCCACCGGGATGCGCTCCCGGAGCCCGGAGCCAGCGCCTGACCTACTTTATCTCTCCTCGGCATGGGACAAACCGCTGCCACGCGAAGGGACGGATGCCCGGCAGGGATGTGCCCGGGAGCGATGCCACGACAGCACAACGCAGCTCCCGAGGCCAGGCAAACCCTTCCCATCTGCCCGGGCTCCCCTTGCCAGGGATCGCCGATCCCGGCCGCAATCCACACAGCCCGCTCCCCCCGCTCGGAGCGGGAATAAGAAGCGCTGGCACAGCCGAGCATGACCCCGGCGACGTCAGCCCGGCGCCAGGCGCTTCCCGAAATCCCGCGCAGGGACAGCTGGCTGCCGCAAGCCGGGAGGGGACAGGGCCAGCGGGGCCCCCAAATCCCACCGCCCGGACCCGTCCCGCTCCTGCCGGGGCGGTCGGAGCCAGCGGGGCCTCCGGGAGCAAACGGCGCTCCACGTGTCCTGCGGCAAGGAGGGCTCCCAGGAGCCGCAGGTTTTCCGTGCCCTGCGGCTCGTCCCCGGGGCTGGCAGCGGGGTCACCGACACCCTGGGCTGCCCCTGGAGCGCCGGACAGTGTCGTGTCCCTTCCTTCCCCGTGATCCCAGCCCGGGGCGGGCAGATGGGCAGCGGAACCGGGAGATCCCCGGGGCATCGCACCCCACAGGGACCCCCCAGTCCTGCCCAGTGCCCCCCGGAACGGAGCCGCTGCTGTCGCCCGGTCCCTGCCGCATCTCACCCTTCTCCCCATCCCACCGCCGCTGCCTGGTCCCAGAGCTTCCACTGGTGGTGCCAGACCCCATAGCTGGGCCCTGCACCCCAAATTGAGTCCTGCACCCCACAACAGGGTCCTGCACCTCCGACCTCACCGCTACCTGCCCCCTCCCCTGCCCCAGACGCCACGGGCTGTCCCAAAACCAGCCCCCATGGCTGTCCCTAGGACCGGCCCCAAACCCTAAACAGCCGCTCGCTGCATCCTACATCCCTCCCTGCATCCCCCATCCCCATCCGGGGCTCGGGGCCGGCCCCAGCCCGCTCCCCCAGCTCCGCTGCCTCCCTCCCCGCGGGGCCCGTCCCCGCAGCCGGTTCCCCGTCGCATGGCAGCACTGCCGTGCCTGTCCCGTGCCTGTCCCGTGCCTGTCCCGGTCCGTCCCGGTCCTACCTCCGCTCCCGCTCCCGCCGCCGCCGCTCGGGGCCGCGCAGTGCGCACGCGCGGCCGCCGGCACGGGGAGCGCCCCCATTGGCTGCCGCCGCCTCAGGCCACGCCCCCCACGCTTCAGGCCACGCCCTCTCAGCGGCGCAGCGCCGGGACCCCCCAAAATCCCACCCGGGACCCCCAAAAATCCCACCCGGGAACCCCAAAAATCCCACCGGGAACCCCAAAAATCCCACCCGGGACCCCCAAAAATCCCACCGGGAACCCCAAAAATCCCACCCGGGACCCCCAAAAATCCCACCGGGAACCCCAAAAATCCCACCCGGGACCCCCAAAAATCCCACCGGGAACCCCAAAAATCCCACCCGGGACCCCCAAAAATCCCACCGGGAACCCCAAAAATCCCACCCGGGACCCCCAAAAATCCCACCGGGACCCCCAAAAGTCCCACCCGAGACCCCCAAAAATCCCACCCGGAACCCCCAAAAATCCCACCGGGAACCCCAAAAATCCCACCCGGGACTCCCAAAAATCCCACGCGGGACCCCCAAAAATCCCACCGGGAACCCCAAAAATCCCACCCGGGACCCCCAAAAATCCCACGCGGGACCCCCAAAAATCCCACCGGGACCCCCAAAAATCCCACGCGGGACTCCCAAAAATCTCACTCGGGAACCCCCAAAAATCCTACCCGGGACCCCCAAAAATCCCACCCGGGACCCCCAAAAATCTCACTCGAGACCCCCAGAAATCCCACTCGGGAACCCCAAAAATCCCACCCGGGACCCCCAAAAATCTCACCCGAGACTCCCAAAAATCCCACCCGGGACCCCCAAAAATCCCACCCGGGACTCCCAAAAACCTCACCGGAGACTCCCAAAAATCCCACCCGGGACCCCCAAAAATCCCACCGGGAACCCCAAAAATCTCACCCGGGACCCCCAAAAATCCCACCGGGAACCCCAAAAATCTCACCCGGGACCCCCAAAAATCCCACCGGGAACCCCAAAAATCCCACCCGGGACCCCCTAAAATCTCACTCTGGACCCCCAAAATTCCCACCAAAGATCCCCTAAAAAAATCCATCTGGAACCCCAAAAATCTCACCCAGGACCCCCTAAAATCTCACTCGGGAACCCTAAAAAATCCCATCCAGGATCCCCTAAAAAAATCCAACCCAAAAACCCCCAAAACCCTGTCTGGGATCCCAAAAATCCCACCCAGGACCCCCTAAAAAAATCCCACCCGGGACACCCAAAAATCTCACCCAGAACCTCCTAAAAAATCCCACCCGGGACCCCCAAAATTCCCACCCAGGATCCCCTAAAAAAATCCAACCCAAAAACCCCCAAAACCCTGTCTGGGATCCCAAAAATCCCACCCAGGACCCCCTAAAAAAATCCCACCCGGGACACCCAAAAATCTCATGTAGGAGCCCCTAAAAAATCCGACACGGAAACCCCCAAAACCCTGTCTGGGACCCCAAAAATCCCACCCAGGACCCCCTAAAAAAATCCCACCCGGGACACCCAAAATGCCATCCAGGACCCCCCCAAAATCCCTCCCAGGATCCCCAAAATGTCCCAACACCCCTCCTCGGGGTATTGGGACCCCCACAGAGCCCCGCTCACCCCAGAGCACTGAAATCCCCCAAAATCCCACCTGACACCCCCTAAAAAATCTCATTTGGACCCCCAAAAATCCCAATTGTGACCCCTCACTTAAAATCCCACCTGGGGTCCCCCAGAACATCCACTGGGATCACCCCAAAACATCCACCCTGGGGCATGGGGACCCCCCAAAAACCCACCTGGGGGTACTGGGACCCCGTGGAACCCACTGAGGGCACCAAGACCCCCCAGGACCCTTCCAAGGGACCCCCCCAGATCCCCCAACACCCCCCTGGGGGCACCTCCCCAAACTCAGCGCACCCCAAGGACCCTCCAAACACCCCTCAATCCTTTCCCGAGGGGTCACAGCACCAAAAATCCCCTCGGGTGGGGTTGGGGGACCCCAAAGACCCCCCCAAAAAAACCCAGAGGGGTCCAGGGGGGGACAAATCCTGGCAGCCAGAGCCATCCTGGCTCCTCTCCCCGTGCCAAGGACAAGGAAAAAGCAGAGCTGGGATAGAAAATGCTCCTGGGATGGGGTCAGGCAGAGCTGGGGGACCCCCAAAAATCCCAGCCCAGCACCCCCAGGGCCAAGATTTGTTCCTAAATCCCACCCCAGGCTGGGCCACGGCTGCCAAAGTCCGCCGGGATTGGCAAATAAACAGGGATAAATGATTAACCCGGGGCACAAGGTGACAACCCTGGTGGCACTGTGACCCCCCCCAAGGTCCCTGCTCCATCCTGGGATCCCCCAGGAATGAGGGGCAGGATGTGGCCACCAGCACCCCCCCCAAAAAAAATCCACGAGGGAGCAGCTGCCAGCAACGATTTTATTGGAATGAACCAATTTCAGCAAAGAGAAAAATGAGGGAATTCCAACTTGTCTCGAGTTAAGGCAAAAAAAGCACCTAAAATAGGTGAAAACTCCAACCTTTCCCTGGGGTAATGACCTGAATCCACAAAGAATTCTCCTTGGAAAACCAGTGACTCCTCAAGGACGGGAGAACTGGCCAAACTGGAGCTGAAAAAAGCCCAGGAAAAAAAAAAAAAAAAAAAAAAAAAAAAAAAAAACAAAACTTTGAACCTGCATGGAAATGCAAGAAACTGGGGAGGGGGGAAAAAAAAAAAACCCTGAAATCTTTGGGATTTCCATCCAGCACCGGCACAGGGATGAGCTGTGGGAGCAGCAGCACTTTTGGGGCTCGTTAACTCAACCCCCTTTACTGGGAGGGCTGGAAACCAGCAGGAAATTCCTTTTGGGTTCATCCCCACGGGGATTAATTCCCAAATTAAAACCCCACAGCCCCGGGATGCTGCCGCAATCCCCAGCAGCCTCGAAAGCAACGAAGAAAGAATAAATTAAATTAACACCAGAACAGAGAACTGAGGAAGATCCCCCTTGGCACAGGGGGGGCAAAGAGCAGCGGGTGGGGAGCAGAACTCGGGGTGCAATCCCAGTTCAATCCCGCTTTTCCCAGTGCAGTCCCGGATTTCTGGGTCCTGGCAGGTTAAAGGAAGAAGAGCTGCTCGCAGAGGTGGGCGCTGGGCTCGTGGTGCAGGACCTGGCCCGCCAGGAATGCCAACTTGTGGGCGTACTTGCAGGGGGCAGGGACACGGACGGTGCCCGGCCAGTTCCAGTACAGGTGACACAGCTTGAAGGTCAGCCTGGGGACAGGGAGGGAATTGGGATTTGGGATTCTTGGAAAAGGGGATGGAGCCAGGTTCAGGTCCCTCCCAGAACCTGCTCACAGCTGTCCCTGTCCTTGGAGAAATGGGATTTGGGATTCTTGGAAAAGGGGATGGATTCGGGTTCAGATCCCTCCTGGAATCTGCTCACAGCTGTCCCTGTCCTTGGAGAAATGGGATTTGGGATTCCTGGAAAAGGGGATGGATTCGGGTTCAGATCCCTTCTGGAACAGGGAGAAATGGGATTTGGGATTCCCAGGAAAGGGGATGGATTCGGGTTCAGATCCCTCCTGGAACCTGCTCCCAGCTGTCCTTTGTCCTTGGGACAGGGAGGGAATTGGGATTTGGGATTCTTGGAAAAGGGGATGGAGCAAGGTTCAGATCCCTCCTGGAACCTGCTCACAGCTGTCCCTGTCCTTGAGAAATGGGATTTGGGATTCTTGGAAAAGGGGATGGATTCGGGTGCAGATCCCTCCTGGAATCTGCTCCCAGCTGTCCCTGTCCTTGGAGAAATGGGGATTCCCAGGAAAGGGGATGGATTTGGGTCCAGATCCCTTCTGGAACAGGGAGAAATGGGATTTGGGATTCCTGAAAAAGGAGATGGAGCCAGGTCCAGATCCCTCCTGGAACCTGCTCCCAGTTGTCTCTGGAGAAACAGGATTTGGGATTCCCAGGAAAGGGGATGGATTTGGGTCCAGATCCCTCCTGGAACAGGGAGAAATGGGATTTGGGATTCTTGGAAAAGGGGATGGATCCAGGTCCAGATCCCTCCCAGAACCTGCTCCCAGCTGTCCCTGTCCTTGGAGAAATGGGATTTGGGATTCCTGGAAAAGGGGATGGATTCAGGTCCAGATCCCTTCTGGAACAGGGAGAAATGGGATTTGGGATTCTTGGAAAAGGGGATGGATTCGGGTGCAGATCCCTCCTGGAACCTGCTCCCAGCTGTCCCTGTCCTTGGAGAAATGGGGATTCCCAGGAAAGGGGATGGATTTGGGTCCAGATCCCTCCTGGAACAGGGAGAAATGGGATTTGGGATTCCTGAAAAAGGAGATGGAGCCAGGTCCAGATCCCTCCTGGAACCTGCTCCCAGCTGTCCCTTGTCCTTGGGACAGGGAGGGAACTGGGATTTGGGATTCCCAGGAAAGGGGATGGAGGCAGGTCCAGATCCCTCCTGGAACCTGCTCCCAGCTGTCCCTGTCCTTGGAGAAATGGGATTTGGGATTCTTGGAAAAGGGGATGGATTCGGGTGCAGATCCCTCCTGGAATCTGCTCCCAGCTGTCCCTGTCCTTGGAGAAATGGGGATTCCCAGGAAAGGGGATGGATTTGGGTCCAGATCCCTTCTGGAACAGGGAGAAATGGGATTTGGGATTCCTGAAAAAGGAGATGGAGCCAGGTCCAGATCCCTCCTGGAACCTGCTCCCAGCTGGTTTCTGGGGAGAAATGGGATTTGGGATTCCTGGAAAAGGGGATGGATCCAGGTTCAGATCCCTCCTGGAATCTGCTCCCAGCTGTCCTTCTCCTTGGAGAAATGGATTTCCATGAAAGGGGATGGATCCCTCCCAGAACCTGCTCCCAGCTGTCCCAGAAATGGGATTTGGGATTCCTGGGAATGGGGATGGATCCAGGTTCAGGTCCCTCCCAGAACCTGCTCCCAGCTATTTCTTCCAAAGGTTGGGAATGGGGTGAGCCAGGTGTGGGATGTGCCTCATCCACCCCCTCCCAGTTCACCCAGTATGAGCAGCAGGCTCAGCCCAGTGCCCGCACAGGGACCCCAAACTGCTCCAGGGAGTGATTTACCCAAAAACCCCAAATTTGGGGGGGTTTCATTTGGATCCCCACCCTGACACGAGGCTGCTCTTTCTCCTGTGAGACACTGGGGGGGCTCTGGGATTCCTGCCCTTCCCTCTGCAGGATTTTGGGGGGCTGTGGGATACTGGGGGGCTCTGGGACTCCTGTCCTTTCCCTGGATGTTTTGAGGGTCTCTCCCATTCCCTCTGCAATATTTTGGGGTGCGGCAGGATCTCAGGAACTCCAGGATTCCTGCATTTCCCCTGGATGATTCTGAGGCTCTCTCCCCTTCCCTCTGGAATATTTTGGGGCGTTGCAGGATCTCAGGAACTCTGAGTCTCCTGCATTTCCCCTGGATGATTTTGAGGGTCTCTCCCCTTCTCCAGGGAGGATTTCGGGGGACTGTGGGATACTGGGGGGCTCTGGGACTCCTATCCTTTCCCTGGATGATTTTGAGGCTCTCTCCCCTTCCCTCTGGAATATTTTGGGGTGCTGCAGGATCTCAGGAACTCCAGGATTCCTGCATTTCCCCTGGATGATTTTGAGGGTCTCTCCCCTTCCCTCTGTAGGATTTTGGGGTGCTGCAGGATCTCAGGAATTCTGGGCCTGCTGCCCTTTCCCCTGGATGATTTTAAGGGTCTCTTCCCTTCCCCAGGGAGGATTTTGGGGGGCTGTAGGATATTGGGGGGCTCTGAGTCTCCTCTCCTTTCCCCTGGATGATTCTGAGGCTCTCTCCCATTCCCTCTGGAATATTTTGGGGCGTTGCAGGATCTCAGGAACTTTGAGTCTCCTGCCCTTTCCCCTGGATGTTTTGAGGGTCTCTCCCCTTCTCCAGGGAGGATTTTGGGGGGCTGTGGGATACTGGGGGGCTCTGGGCCTGCTGCCCTTTCCCCTGGATGTTTTGAGGATCTCTCCCCTTCCCCAGGCAGGATTTTGGGGGGCTGTAAATGTTAGGGGACTCTGAGTCTCCTCTCCTTTCCCCTGGATGATTCTGAGGCTCTCTCCCCTTCCCTCTGGAATATTTTGGGGTGCTGCAGGATCTCAGGAACTCTGAGTCTCCTGCATTTCCCCCTGGATGATTTTGAGGCTCTCTCCTTCAGGGAGGATTTTGGGGGGCTGTGGAATACTGGGGGGCTCTGGGACTCCTGTCCTTTCCCTGAATGAATTTGAAGGGCTCTCCCATTACATCTGGAATATTTTGGGGTGCTGCAAGATCTCAGGAACTCTGAGTCTCCTGCATTTCCCCTGGATGTTTTGAGGGTCTCTCCCCTTCCCCAGGCAGGATTTTGGGGGGCTGTAGAATGTTGGGGGACTCTGAGTCTCCTCTCTTTTCCCCTGGATGATTCTGAGGCTCTCTCCCCTTCCCTCTGCAATATTTTGGGGGGTGCTGCAGGATCTCAGGAACTCTGAGTCTCCTGCACTTCCCCTGGATGATTTTGAGGCTCTCTCCCCTTCCCTCTGGAATATTTTGGGGTGCTGCAGGATCTCAGGAACTCCAGGATTCCTGCATTTCCTCTGGATATTTTGAGGGTCTCTCCCATTCCCTCTGGAATATTTTGGGGCACTGCAGGATCTCAGGAACTCTGAATCTCCTGCATTTCCCCCTGGATGATTTTGAGGCTCTCTCCTTCAGGAAGGATTTTGGGGGGCTGTGGAATACTGGGGGGCTCTGGGACTCCTGTCCTTTCCCTGAATGATTTTGAGGATCTCTCTCATTCCCTCTGGAATATTTTGGGGTGCTGCAGGATCTCAGGAACTCCAGGATTCCTGCATTTCCCCCTGGATGTTTTGAGGGTCTCTCCCCTTCCCCAGGCAGGATTTTGGGGGGGCTGTAGGAGCCCTACAGGGAATTGGGGGCCTCTGGAATCTTGGGCAGCTGCAGAAATCCCTGCCCTTCCCTCTGCAATAATTTGGGGCGCTGCAGGATCTCAGGAACGCCAGGATTCCTGCATTTCCCCTGGATGATTTTGAGGCTCTCTCCCCTTCTCCAGGGAGGATTTTGGGGGGCTGTGGGATATTGGGGGGCTCTGGGACTCCTGTCCTTTCCCTGGATGATTTTGAGGCTCTCTCCCCTTCCCTCTGGAATATTTTGGGGCGTTGCAGGATCTCAGGAACTCTGAGTCTCCTGCATTTCCCCTGGATGTTTTGAGGCTCTCTCCCCTTCCCCAGGCAGGATTTTGGGGGTCCCAGGACCCCCCTTACCTCTGGAGGTGCTCGGAGCTGAGGTTGGCCGTGTTCCACATGCAGATGTAGCGCGTGGGAACGCTGCAGCCCTGCCGGGTGTGATGGGCCAGCAGGAAGAAATCCTGCCTGCAAGGACACAACAAACCCCCATTTCCATTTTATTCCAGCCCAAAATTAACTTTTTTGCACCTCAGGGTGCTGTGAGCCCCAGACTGGGCTGTTTTTTTCACCCCAGAATGGTGGTTTTGAACCACAAGGGTTTAATTTTTTGCACTCCACAGGGATTTTTTTTGTACCCTGGGGTATTTTTGCCACCATTTTTCTTTCACTCTGGGTTTTTTTTTTTTGCACCCTGGGGTGGGTTTATAGCCATTTTTTTGCACTCGAGGTGTTTTTACACCCCAGAGTACCTTATTTTGTAAAACCAATGAACAATAAAATACCTTATGGCATTTTTACAACCATTTTCTTACAAAATGGGGGGGCTTTTACACACCGTTTTTTACACCTTGGGCTGGATTCTTTCCAACACCTTGGGCTATTTTTACAATTTCTTTGTCACCCTGGGAATTTTTTTGCACCCTGAGGTTCTTTTTGCACCCTGGGCTATTTTTACAACCTTTTTTTTCTGCACCTCGGGGTGCTTTTACAGCCACTTTTTACGCCAAGGATGCGTTTTTCCCACCCTGGGGCACTTTCCCCTCTGGTTTTTTTTACACCCAGGTTATTTTTTCCCCCTGGGGGTGTTTTTTTCTCCTTCCCCAGGGTGTTTTTTACCCCATCCCAGCTCCCCCAGCCCCAGCTCTGCCTCTCACCAGCCCGAGCTGGTGACGCCGTGGTCGATGACGGTGCCCAGGGGAGGGGACACAAACTCCTCTCCTGTCAGGCAGTAGAAGTTGGTGCTCATCTGCTTCTGCACCACGATGACCACGAGGCTGGGCTGGTAATTTTGGAAGGTGTGGAAGCTCTTCTGGAGCTGGGGCACCTCGTACTTGAGCACCGTGTCCAGCTGGGGGTCGGACACCCCATCCCGGTACACCACGATCTTCATGGGCAGGGAGTGGTTCAGCTAGGGGGGGAAAAATGGGGAAAATCAGCTCCTTTTTACCTCCCCTGCCATGCAAGGGATTAGCTGAGGGAGGTGGGAAAATATTCCCCGGTCAGGAGAAGTCTGGGTGTTGGGATGGAGCTGGGAATTGAACCCACAGTGAGTCCCCTGCAGAAATGGGTTTGGGGAGGGAGGTGCTGGAATTAATCACAGAATTCCAAACTGATTTGGGTGGGAAGGAGCCTTAAAATCATCTCATTCCACCCCCTGCCATGGCCAGGGAGAGCTCTCACTATCCCAGGGTGCTCCAAGCTGGCCTTGGACTCTCTTCCAGGGATGAGGCAGCCACAGCTGCTCTGGGAACTCCTTCCCCAGATCCCATCCATCCCTGCCCTCTGGCAGTGGAAGCCATTCCCTGTCCCTCCAGGCCCTCCTGCCCAGCAAATTCCCCATGTCCAGGGCTGTTCCTGCAGCATCCACAGCGGGATGAGGAAATAAAATCAAAGAATCCCGGAATGGTTTGGGTTGGAAGGGACCACAAAGCCCATCTCATCCCACCCCTGCCATGGAGAGGGGACCTTCCACTATCCCAGGCTGGCCTTGGACACTTCCAGGGATGAGGCTTCTCTGGGAAAATCCCAAGAGCTGGGATTTTCCCTGGCCCCTGCCCTGTCTCACGCTGGGGACAAGGGCCAGGCCTCTGGGAGCTGTGACGTGGCACTTCCCCCTGAGCAAACACGTCCCCAAGATAAGGATGAGCTGCCCCAGCTCCACATCCAGTCCAAAGGCTGCCAGGGAGGTTTGCTCCCCTGCACGTATCCAGGCTGGAAGTTTGGGAGGTTTTCCCTTTGTTTTGGGGGAATGTGGAACCACAGGAGGGTGGTTTTGGTCGGCCTCACCTCGTAGAAGCGCTTGAGGGCTTGGGAGAGGCAGAGCCGGAGGCTGTCGGCGATTTCCTGGTGGGGCATCTGGAAAACCACCCTGGAGTACCACCTGGTGAGGATGCTGGGGATGGAACGGGAATGAGGAGCCTGGAGGAACCCCCCCAGCACCAGGCAAAGTCCACCGAGGTCTTGTGCAAGCCCAAAGCGGCCCTGGCTCAGCATTCCCAGCCCCTTCCCGACACTGAGCGCAGCAGCTCGGGGACAGCGGCATCCTCACCCCCTTCCCGGCCAAGGAAAGGGGTTTTGGGGTGGGACATCCTGCAAATTGCCAGGGCAGAGCAGGAAAACTTCCCCCTCCACCCCCCCTTCCCCAGGAAGCCACGTACTGGTTCATGCTGGCCACGAAGCCGATGACAGAGCGCATGCCCTGGCTCCTGCTGTGGTGGATGTCCATGCCCACAACCATCAGCTGCTTCTGGAGACAGGGAAAAAGGTGGGATTTAGGGATAATGTTCATCCCCAGGACCATCAGCTGCTTCTGGAGACAGGGAAAAAGGTGGGATTTAGGGATAATGGCCATGCCCATGACCATCAGCTGCTTCTGGAGACAGGGAAAGAGATGGGATTTAGGGATAATGGCCATGCCCATGACCATCAGCTGCTTCTGGAGAGGGAAGGAGAAGTGGGATTTAGGGATCATCAGCTGCTTCTGGAGAGGGGAACAGAGGTGGGATTTAGGGATAACAGAGCAGGGAAAGGCAGGTGGGATTTAGGGATAATGTTCATGCCCACGACCATCAGCTGCTTCTGGAGACAGGAAAAAAGATGGGATTTAGGGATAATGGCCATGCCCCACAAGCATCAGCTGCTTCTGGAGAGGGAAGGAGAAGTGGGATTTAGGGATAATGGCCATGCCCAGGACCATCAGCTGCTTCTGGAGACAGGAAAAAAGATGGGATTTAGGGATAATGGCCATGCCCCACAAGCATCAGCTGCTTCTGGAGACAGGGAAAAAGGTGGGATTTAGGGATAATGGCCATGCCCACAAGCATCAGCTGCTTCTGGAGAGGAAAGGAGAAGTGGGATTTAGGGATAATGGCCATGCCCACAAGCATCAGCTGCTTCTGGAGACAGGGAAAGAGATGGGATTTAGGGATAATGGCCATGCCCAGGACCATCAGCTGCTTCTGGAGACAGGGAAAAAGGTGGGATTTAGGGATAATAGCCATGCCCACAACCATCAGCTGCTTCTGGAGAGGGAAGGAGAAGTGGGATTTAGGGATAATGGCCATGCCCACAACCATCAGCTGCTTCTGGAGACAGGGAAAGAGATGGGATTTAGGGATAATGGCCATGCCCCACAACCATCAGCTGTTTCTGGAGAGTGGAACAGAGGTGGGATTTAGGGATAATGTTCATGCCCAGGACCATCAGCTGCTTCTGGAGACAGGGAAAAAGGTGGGATTTACGGATAATGGCCATGCCCCACAACCATCAGCTGCTTCTGGAGAGTGGAACAGAGGTGGGATTTAGGGATAACGGAGCAGGGAAAGGCAGGTGGGATTTAGGGATATTAGCCATGCCAACAACCCTCAGCTGCTTCTGGAAGGGGCAAAAGCAGCCAGGGTGGGATTTAGGGATAAGTCAGACACCTCCAGGCTTGGATCCCTCCAGCTCCAAGGGACTCATGTGCACCCAAGAGAAGCCAACCCCGACTCTCCAGCTGGTTCATCCATCCTGTGCCCGCACTAATCCAACTCCTCCACAAGAATCCAACCCCTCCAGAGCTTCCAGGCTCATCCCAGGCCTCTTCCCGGGGTTTTCCTGCCTTACCAGTGGGATATCAACCCCCCAGAGCTGCCCGCCCAGCTTGCAGTTCATCTGCAGCAGAACTTTCTGCACCACGCTCCTGATCTTGCCAGGATGGCCCGTGAGGGACTGGGCGTTGATGACCTGTGGAGAGGGAAAAGACAGGGGAAAGTGAGGCTGGAGACAGCCACGGATTCCTGGGAATGGGGGTCCCAGCCCACCTGGGAGGGCACGGGGGTCTGCACACAGCAAAGCTTCTTGATGGCCCCGTAGACGTCGTCCCGGCCACCAGGGATGATGCACAGGAGCAGCTGCACCTTTTCCTGAGGGGAATAATGGAATTGCTCAGCTTGGGAAAGCCCTCCTGGATCACTGAGCCAAACCTAAGGTCACCAATAATCCACGAGCCCGAGTGCCACATCCACACCTCCAGGGATGGGGAGTCCACCGCCTCCCTGGGCAGCCCATTCCTGTGTTTGACCACCCTTTCCACGAAAAAATTCCTCCTGGTGTCTAACCTGAGCCTCCCCTGGCACAGCTTGAGGCCGTTCCCTCTTGCCCTGTCCTCTGTTCCCAACCCCCACCTGACTCCACGCTCCTGTCATGGATTTTTAGGGAAAAATAAGATCCCCTTGAGCCTCTTCTTCTGCAGGTTGAGACCCCCTGGGTGCTTCCCAAAGCTCCCCAGGGATGTTCCTGATCCTCACCCACCTTCCCAAAGAGGAAGAACCTGACATGGGCTCTCATCCCACCTTCCCAAAGATCCCCAGGAATGTCCCTGCTCCTCACCCGCCTTCCCAAAGATCCCCAGGGATGTTCCTGATCCTCACCCACCTTCCCAAAGAGGAAGAACCTGACATGGGATCCCAATCCCACCTTCCCAGGGATCCCCAGGGATGTTCCTGATCCTCACCCACCTTCCCAAAGAGGAAGAACCTGACATGGGGTCTCATCCCACCTTCCCAGGGATCCCCAGGAATGTCCCTGCTCCTCACCCGCCTTCCCAAAGATCCCCAGGGATGTTCCTGATCCTCACCCACCTTCCCAAAGAGGAAGAACCTGACATGGGCTCCCAATCCCACCTTCCCAGGGATGTCCCTGCTCCTCACCTGGCTTCCCAAAGAGGAAGGACCTGACATGGGCTCTCATCCCACCTTCCCAGTGATCCCCAGCAATGGCCCTGCTCCTCACCCGCCTTCCCAAAGATCCCCAGGAATGTCCCTGCTCCTCACCCGCCTTCCCAAAGAGGAAGAACCTGACATGGGATCCCAATCCCACCTTCCCAGTGATCCCCAGGGATGTTCCTGATCCTCACCCACCTTCCCAAAGAGGAAGAACCTGACATGGGCTCCCAATCCCACCTTCCCAGGGATGTCCCTGCTCCTCACCCGCCTTCCCAAAGAGGAAGAACCTGACATGGGATCCCAATCCCACCTTCCCAGGGATCCCCAGGGATGTCCCTGCTCCTCACCCGCCTTCCCAAAGATCCCCAGGAATGTTCCTGCTCCTCACCCACCTTCCCAAAGAGGAAGAACCTGACATGGGATCCCAATCCCACCTTCCCAGTGATCCCCAGGGATGTTCCTGATCCTCACCCACCTTCCCAAAGAGGAAGAACCTGACATGGGCTCCCAATCCCACCTTCCCAGGGATGTCCCTGCTCCTCACCCGCCTTCCCAAAGAGGAAGAACCTGACATGGGATCCCAATCCCACCTTCCCAGGGATCCCCAGGGATGTCCCTGCTCCTCACCCGCCTTCCCAAAGATCCCCAGGAATGTTCCTGCTCCTCACCCACCTTCCCAAAGAGGAAGAACCTGACATGGGATCCCAATCCCACCTTCCCAGTGATCCCCAGGGATGTTCCTGATCCTCACCCACCTTCCCAAAGAGGAAGAACCTGACATGGGCTCCCAATCCCACCTTCCCAGGGATGTCCCTGCTCCTCACCTGGCTTCCCAAAGAGCTCTGGATGGCCCTGACGTAGGTCTCGATGCGGTCGTCCCGCAGCTCCTGCACCGTGGGCTGTCCCACCTGCATTCCCATGGCCCCACAGCTGCTCCTCACGGCTGCCAGCAGGTCCTTGGCCACGTGCTGCAGCCGCTTGGGATAGATCAGGAGCCAGGAACTGATGGAGATCTGGGAGAAAAGCCAGGACAGGCCGTGGTTTGGGGGTGTTTCTGCAGCTCCCAGTCCATGCAGCACATTCCTGTTTGGGAGAGGAGAAACCTACGGAGCACAGAGGGAAATCTGGGAGAGGAAAACTGGGCCTAGAGGAACCTGGAGCACAGCAGGGACTTTGAGAGAGGGAAAGTGGCCCAAGAGGAACCTGGAGCACAGCAGGGAGTTTGGGAGAGAGAAATCTGGGAGAGGGAATTTAGCCCAAGAGGAACCTGGAGCACAGAGGGGAGTTTGGGAGAGGGAAAGTGGCCCAAGAGAAATCTGGAGCACAGAGGGGAATTTGGGAGAGGGAAAGTGGCCCAAGAGAAATCTGCAGCACAGAGGGGAATTTGGGAAAGGGAAAGTGGCCCAAGAGGAACCTGCAGCACAAAGGAGAATTTGGGAGAGGGAAAGTGGCCCAAAAGAAATCTGGAGCACAGAGGGGAATTTGGGAGAGGGAATTTGGCCCAAGAGGAACCTGCAGCACAAAGGAGAATTTGGGAAAGTGGCCCACGAGAAATTTGGATTGAATTCCATCCAATTCCTGCATGTGAAAGGCTCCCTCCACGCTGGGATGAGGTGGGAAAGCAGACACCACAGCCACATACCTCCAACTCCTTCGGAAAAACAGGCTGGAGCGCAAATCCAACATAAACAAGGGAAGGGTTCGTGCTGGAAGCGGCTCAGCCGGAATGCCAGCGCTCAGGAAAACCCATCCCAGCTCTCCCAAGCAGGCCAGGCTGCTGCTCACCACGGCGATGGGCACCTCCTTCGTCACCTCGCGGTGCCAGCCCAGCTCCTCGGCGGGGAGGAAGGAGCGGTGCCGGAGGTTGATCCGCTCCACGGGCAGGATGTGACCCTGGGTCTGGGCAGAGCGGGAATCTCCGGAGCTGCCTCCACTGCCTCGGGGGCCGGGGGGAAGGCCGGGAGCCCCGCAGCCCTTACCCTGTAGATATCCGTGTCCAGGACCAGCCCCCAGCGCTCCAGCTCCCGGGAAGCGTCCGGGGTGTCCCGGATGCGGCGCAGGAGGCCGGTGAGGCGCTGGTAGTGCTGCTGGGGACTCTGGATCATCTCCCACATCACCTCCTGCACCGGCAACGCCCAGCGGTGAGGGAGGGCTTGGGGGTCCCTCCCAAACCCTCGGGAAAGCCGGGAGCGGGGCATGAGATGGGCTCTGACCTTCAGCACCCGGCTGTTCTTGCGGAGGTCGGAGAGCCCGGTGAGGAAGGTGAGCTCTGGCACGAGCAGCACCATCTTCAGCTGGCGCTGCAGGGAGGGACAAGCACCGTCAGCATTCCAGGGGCTGGGAATACCTGCTCTCCCCAGAGGCTGCAGGAGGCCAGAGCAGCCCGTGGATCTCCGTGCCCGGCTCACCCTCCCCGCTGGTATCTGTTTCTCCTTGGGCTTGTGGATGAGCAGGGGCTGGTCCAGTTCTCTGATGGTGATCCCGTGGGTCTTGCTGGAAAAGCAGCATGGTCACACAACCCTGGGATCTCGGTTTGGAACGGATCTCACAGAACAGCCAGCCCCAAACCCCCGCCGTGGGCAGCGAAACCTCCCTGCTCCCACCCCCACAACTCGGATCAGCGCCCTGCCCGTTCCCACGGGATGCTCCAGCACCTCCTCCTCACCTGTAGTAGTCCACGAAGGTGACCTCCTGCCCGCTGGCCAGGGTGAAAGTGTCCTTGGGGGTCTTGTCCCAGTCGATGTCATCCACGCGGTAGGTGCGGTTGTTGTAGCGCGTCATGACCACGCTCCCCACCAGCTGCTTGGTGCACTCGTCCTGGAACGTCCTCTGGCTCTGGGAGTGGATGGTTTGCCTGGGAAAAAGAGGAGAGGCACGGCATGCTCCCCCCTCTGTGCCACCCCACCTTCGGCAGCACCCTCGTCCCCCTGGGCTTTGGGGGCTTTTGCTGCTTTTCTCACATCACGCTCAGCACGGACTCGCTGCGGATGATCTTGTGGATGGCGTCCACCATGAGGAAGAGCCCCCCGTCCTTCCTCCCGATGCTGACGGCGTATCCCGGCCAGATATGGAGGCTGCGTCCAGAGGGAAAGAGGCCTGGGTTAACCCGGAGCAGCCAAGGAACTCCCAGAACTCACGGGATTCATTTCCCAGCTCCCGACTTCTCCAAACAGCCACTCCAAAGTCAGGCTGACCTGGGAACACTCCCCAGTTTCCAGGGAAACAGGGATGATCCTGTGGGAAGGAAGGTGCCAGCACCCACCTGTATTTCTGTAGGGTGGTGGCCTGGGCAGGCTCAAAGAAATTTCTCCCAACCAGGCTCATATTTAAGATTTTCATCACTCTAAGGAAGGAAAAGCAGGAAAAGTAGGACTGGATGAGGACTGACAGGAAGGAGGAGGAAAGGGGTCTCCTCCCTGGAGCTCCAGGAGGGTCTCCTTGGTCCCTCACCTGCGGAAACACCACGTTGTAAAAGGGGATGCAGAGATCCGAGCTGGGCTCCAGGATTTTGGTCATCTGGATGCTGATGAAGATCTCCTCCCCGTCGCTGTTCCTCTGAGCCTTCAGGCTGACCTTTGGCAGGGCCAGAGGGGTTCTCCCACCCAAAACAGGGGCACCCCTGTACCCCCAAACCGGGGGAGACCCCCCCTACCCCTTACCTTGGGGATCTGGATGGGCAGGAAGAGGATGGAGCCGTCGAAGGCCATCACGTCCCCGGTCACGGCGCGCTGCTCCTTCAGCATGGCAAAGCGGGCAGCCTTGCACTCCACCTCGGGGCTGGGGGCACACAGGGGGGCTTTCCTCCCTTCTCTGCCTCCCCCAGACCCCCAAAACCCCCCCCGTGAAGGCAAAAACCCAGAGCTCTCTGATGTGCCGGGGCCGCTCCACCTCTTGGCAGCTGGGACAGCAGGAGGGACACACAGGACTCTGCCAACCTCGAGGGGCTGTGGGGGACCCTCGAGGGGCTGTGGGGGACCCTCGAGGGGCTGTGGGGGACCCCGGCCCCCCGTGATCACCTGAAGGTCACGTGGTACTGGTAGACAGCTTCGTTCTGGCAGTGGATCTTGACAAAGTTCAGCCCCACGGGGACCGTGGCTCCCTTCGCCGCCGCCTTCGTCCCCTGCGTCCTGCGAGGGACGGGGGCTCAGCAGCGACCCAGCAGCACCCGGACCCCCAAACGCGGGGCTGGGGCCAGCACTTACGGCCTGGCAGCAGCTGAGGGGCTCTCCGGGGTGGGCACGGGCGTCGGGCAGGGCTGCGGGCTGGGCGGGCACGGGG
This sequence comes from Vidua chalybeata, assembly GCF_026979565.1. Classification (NCBI taxonomy): domain Eukaryota; kingdom Metazoa; phylum Chordata; class Aves; order Passeriformes; family Viduidae; genus Vidua; species Vidua chalybeata. Next base: position 1,609,118 of record NC_071557.1, on the reverse strand, counting down.
CGGCTCCTCCAGGCTGGGTGGGCAGCGCGCCCCCTCTGCCTTTCCACAGGATCCTGCGTTCCCCAAGGGGGGCTGCGGTCAGCCCTGGCACACGCTGGGGACACACTGGGGGTGGCCTGGCTGCAAACCCCCAGCGACGAGCCCGACCCCCCCCCCCCCGAAATCCCCCTACTCCTGCCCCACTGCAGCCCGGGGGCTCAAAACACCCGAGGTTTGGGATAAAGGGATAGGAGGGACAGGGGAAGACAGAGGGAATAAGGGAACAGGGCGGACATATGGGGCAGGGGGAGACAGAGGGGAGAAGGAACGGGGGCGGGACACAGACGGAGGGACGAGAAGGATGGATGGAGCACCCAGAGGAGGGTGGGCACTGAGGGTTTAGGGGTGTGGGGGACTCACTGCCCACGCGTGGGGAGCGCCGCCAGCGCTGCCCCCTTGTCCTCCTCCTTCTCCTGCTGCTGCACGGGGCCGGGCGGAGCCGCAGCCTTCCTATCGCCAGTGCCGCCCCGGCCTGCGGGAGCAGGGCCACCGTGAGCGGGGGAGCGGGGCTCGCCTGGCCGCCTGCACCCCCCCTCACCACCGGCACCTACCGAGGGGCCTCTCCACAGGCCGCTCACCCAGGCCCAGCCCGCGGAACAGCGCGGGGAACGGCGACGACGCGGCTCGGGGCTGGGCGGGGCCGGGCGAGGGCAGGCGAGGGGAGAAGGCCACGAGCCCGCGGAGCCCGCGGAGCCCCCTCGCCGCGGGCAGGGCGGGCCCGGGCCCGGGCCTGGGCGGGCGGAAGGGCCGCGGCGGGTCCATGGCCGCCCCGTCGAGGCGCGCCCGGAGCCGCGGCCACGCCGCCGCCGCCGCCCCGAGCGCACGCGCGGCCCCGCCCACGCGCGGACGCGGCGCTGATTGGGCGGCGCCGAGGACACGCCCACGCGGCGGCGCTGAGGGCGGGGCACGAGGAGAGGGCGGGGGTGGGGAAAGGGGGCGTGGCCGGCGTGGAAACGGGCGTGGTTATGCAAAATAGGGCGCGGGCACGACGGGAGGAAAGGAAGATGGGGTGGGGGGACAATATGGGATTGGGGGGTAAAATGGGACGGGCAGGGGAGGGTTGAGATGGAATTTGGGGGGTAAAATGGGATGGGGTGGGAACTGGGGCAATATGGGATGGGCAGGAAAGGGTTAAGGTGGAATTTGGGGGGGAAAAATGGGATGGGGTGGGAACTGGGGCAATATGGGATGGGCAGGAAAGGGTTAAGGTGGAATTTGGGGGGGTAAAATGGGATGGGGGTGGGAAGGGGGGCAATATGGGATGGGCAGGAAAGGGTTAAGGTGGAATTTGTGGGGGGGAATGGGATGGGGTGGGAAGGGGAGGATGCAATGGGGCAGGAGGGGGAATGAGATGGAATTGGAGGGGTAAAATGGACTGGGATGGGATGGGATGGGATGGGATGGGGTGTGGTGGGACAGGAGTGGGGGATAATATGGGATTGGGAGGGAAAGGTCAGATGTGGGGGGGTTTAAGATGGGGTGGGGTGGGAGAGCAACGTGAGAGGGGCAAGTGCAGGCCCAGCCCTGCCCAGGTGGTCAGTGCCCCCCATCCCTGCTCCCTGCCCAGGGACAATGACAGCCTTGTCACCCCCCCAGGACAGGGTGGGGGTCACCCAGTGCCCCCCACCCACTGCAGCCACGCCCAGCGACCCCAAGGCCTTGCAGGGCCCAGCAGAGGTGACAGAACAAGACTGGCACAGGGGGAAAAGAGGTTTTATTCCAGGTTTTTCCCCCCAGGACGTTTGTCCTGCTCCCACCAGCGTGTCCGCAGAGCTGGGGGACACACCACGGCCCCCCCACACCCCGAGACCCCCGTTTGGCACTGGGGGGAAGCCGCCGGTGTGGGGGACACAGCCGGACACGCCGCGGGGCTGGCAGGAGCTGGCTCTGCCCCACACCTGCACGAGCCCCCTCCCCACGTCCCAAAGGCACATCTGGAGGGGCTGAGGGTCCATCCCGGGGGCTGGGGGGGCCGGGACCCCCTTGGCTACCGGTGCCGGTGCTCCAGGAGAGCCTCGAAATCCGGGGAACAGACGAGCTTGTGCCTCACGTGGCCCAGCACGATCATCTCGCCCGTGCGGTTGTCCCCGATGCCGACGGACACCAGCTCCTGCTCCGCGGGGCACAAACCCCCCGTGAGCAGCCCCGTGCCTCTGGCAGATCCCAGTGCTCCCAGCGGGGACCAGCAGGACCCTTCCCCACCCTTATCACAGGGAAAGGATGCCCAAGAGGCAGCACGACGCCCTGGGGGGGTTAAATTGGGGTGAAACCGCCCAAATGGGGTCCCGGTGTCCCTTCCATACCTGTAGGAAGGAGCAGGGGGTGCCCATGGTCACGTCCAGGGTGACTTTGCCCAGCACCAGCTGCACTTTTCCTGACTTTCGGATGAGCAGTTTCCCCACCTGGCCCTCGGGGAGGTCGGCCAGGGTGCAGATGTTCTCTGCCTGCTTCGCCTCCTGCCAGGGCACAGCGGGACTGGGGTCAGCCCAGGGACTGGGATCAGCCCTTGGGATTGGGATCAGCCCTTGGGATTGGGATCAGCCCTTGGGATTGGGATCAGCCCTTGGGATTGGGATCAGCTCTGGGGACTGGGATCAGAGCACAGGACTGGGGTCAGCCCAGGGACTGGGATCAGCCCTTGGGATTGGGATCAGCCCACACTGGGACTGGGATCAGCCCACACTGGGACTGGGATCAGCCCATGGGATTGGGAACAGCTCTGGGGACTGGGATCAGCTCTGGGGACTGGAATCAGCCCTTGGGATTGGGATCAGCCCTGGGGATTGGGATCAACCCATGGGATTGGGATCAGCCCATGGGACTGGGATCAGCCCACACTGGGACTGGGATCAGCCCTGGGGACTGGGATCAGCCCACACTGGGACTGGGATCAGCCCTGGGGACTGGAATCAGCCCTTGGGATTGGGATCAGCCCTTGGGATTGGGATCAGCCCACACTGGAACTGGGATCAGCCCTTGGGATTGGGATCAGCCCACACTGGAACTGGGATCAGCCCATGGGATTGGGAACAGCTCTGGGGACTGGGATCAGCCCACTGGGATTGGGATCAGCCATGGGGATTGGGATCAACCCTCGGGACTGGGATCAGCCCACTGGGATTGGGATCAACCCTTGGGATTGGGATCAGCCCACTGGGATTTGGATCAGCCCTGGGGATTGGGATCAGCCCTGGGACTGGGATCAGCCCTTGGGATTGGGATCAGCCCTCGGGACTGGGATCAGCCCGTGGGATTGGGATCAGCCCACTGGGAGTGGGATCAGCCCTGGGGACTGGGATCAGCCCTGGGGACTGGGATCAGCCCACTGGGATTGGGATTAGCCCTGGGGATTGGGATCAGCCCTGGGACTGGGATCAGCCCTGGGGATTGGGATCAGCCCTTGGGATTGGGATCAGCCCATGGGATTGGGATCAGCCCTGGGGATTGGGATCAGCCCTGGGGATTGGGATCAGCCCTTGGGATTGGGATCAGCTCTGGGGACTGGGATCAGCCCACACTGGGACTGGGATCAGCCCATGGGATTGGGATCAGCCCATGGGATTGGGATCAGCCCTGGGACTGGGATCAGCCCTTGGGATTGGGATCAGCCCACACTGGAACTGGGATCAGCCGATGGGATTGGGATCAGCCCTTGGGATTGGGATCAACCCATGGGATTGGGATCAGCTCTGGGGACTGGGATCAGAGCACAGGACTGGGATCAGCCCACTGGGATTGGGATCAGCCCATGGGACTGGGATCAGCCCACGGGATTGAGGGGACAGCACAGGATTGGAGGAGAAAGGACACCACAAGACAGGGGGATGACACCACGGGATGAGGGGGGACATCACAGGATGGGGTGGGAAGGACACCATGGGATGGGGGGACAGTGACACCACGGAATGGAGGGACATCACAGGATGGGGTGGAATGGACACCACGGGATGGGGCGACATCCTCATGGGCTTGAGGGAGACAACACCACAGAAGGGGAGGGGACGAGGGGACACCCCCACCGTGGCCCTACCTGGCTCTTCTCCTGCTTCACCACCAGCACCTGCCCGTCCTCGCTGTGCAGCTCGGATTTGCTGGGTTTGGAGTCGTGGCTGGGCGGCTGCCCGGGCAGGGTGTCGGGGAGCTGCAGGAACAGCAGCTCCTCCTCGGCCGCCAGGCTCAGCCGCTGCAGCAGCTCTGCCGCCGACACATCCCGCGGGAAGCCGGGGGGGCCCTTGGGCTGGGCCGGCCTGGGATCCTCCTCACGCGGCTCTTCCTTCACTGCACAGGGGGTTTGTGGGCACGGGGAAAAGGGGGACACCCCAGCTTGTCCCCGCTGTGTCCCCAGCCCAGCCCAGCCCACCTTTCACCGCGGGCGGGTCCAGCTCCATCTTCTCCTCCTTGGAGGCAGGGAGCCACGGCTGCGTGTCCTCCTGCTCCGCCACCTCCTCCTTGAAGAGCCACCCCGAGTGGGCCAGGGGCAGCTGCACCGGCTTGTTCCGGATGTCGTTCTTCAGCCCCGGGTCATCCAGGAACTGCGGGGACACAAGGGACACTCAGCATCACCCTGGGGCACAGGGGACACTCAGCATCACCCTGGGGCACAGGGGACATTCAGAACCACTCTGGTGGCACAGGGGACACTCAGCACCCCCCTGGGGGCACAGGGGACACTCAGCATCACCCAGGGGCACAGGGGACACTCAGCACCCCCCTGGGGGCACAGGGGACACTCAGCACTGCCCAGGGGCACAGGGGACACTCAGCACTGCCCTGGGGACACAGGGGACACCGAGGACTGCCCTGGGGGCACAGGGGACACTCAGCACCCCCCTGGGGGCACAGGGGACACTCAGCACTGCCCAGGGGCACAGGGGACACTCAGCACCCCCCTGGGGGCACAGGGGACACTCAGCACTGCCCTGGGGACACAGGGGACACCGAGGACTGCCCTGGGGGCACAGGGACGCTCAGCACCCCCCTGGGGGCACAGGGGACACCCAGGACTGCCCAGGGGCACAGGGGACACTCAGCACTGCCTGGGGACACAGGGGACACTCAGCACTGCCTGGGGACACTCAGCATCACCCTGGTGGCACAGGGGACACTCAGCACTGCCCAGGGACACAGGGGACACTCAGCACTGCCCGGGGGCACAGGGGACACTCAGCACTGCCCAGGGACACAGGGGACACTCAGCACTGCCCGGGGGGTACAGGGGACACTCAGCACTGCCTGGGGACACTCAGCATCACCCTGGGTTCACAAGGGACACTCAGCATCACCCTGGTGGCACAGGGGACACTCAGCACCACCCCGGTGGCACAGGGGACACCCAGCACACCCCTGGGGGCACAGGGGACACCCAGCACCCCCCGGTGACACCAGAGCCACCCCCTTCCATGCCCACTGACATCGTCCTTCTGCAGCATCCGCAGGATCTGCTTGGTCTCCTCGTCCGTCTCCCTCTTCTCCTTCTTGATGTTGATGATGTGGGAAGGGCCGAAGTCGGACACGTCCACGGTCCTGTCCCAGGAGCCCGCTGGGGACACAGCAGCAGCCCAGGGTCACCCCAAGGTGGGGACCCCCCCCCCAAAAAAAAACCCAGAGGGAAGCTCCCCTTACCTTTCTTCTTCATCATTTCAGCAGGGCCCTGCTCGAAGATGGAGTGGGACTGGATGACCTCGGGCCGGCTGCGGCCGCGGCCGTGCCCGTCCCGCTGCCGCTCGCGCTCCTTCTTCTCCTTCTTCACCGACACGTCCTCGCGGGGCCTGGGGGGCACAGGGGGCACGGGGGGCACGGCGGGCACGGGGGGCACATCACCCCCAGCCCTGCCCCACGGCCCTGCCACGACACGGCGGCGTCGGGACGAGACCCCCGGACAGCACCCGGAGGCACTTGTGTGGATATTTGGGATATTGGTGTGGATATTTGGGATATTGGTATGGATATTTGGGATATTGATATGGATTTCTGAGAATTTCCATGGATATTTGGGGTATTGGTATGGATTTCGGAGAGTTTCCATGGATATTTGTATGGATTTTTGAGAATTTCCATGGATATTTGGGATATTGGTATGGATTTCTGAGAATTTCCATGGATATTTGTATGGATTTTTGAGAATTTCCATGGATATTTGGGATATTGGTATGGATTTCTGAGAATTTCCATGGATATTTGTATGGATTTTTGAGAATTTCCATGGATATTTGGGATATTGGTATGGATTTCTGAGAATTTCCTGGATATTTGGGATATTGGTATGGTTATTTGGGATATTGATATGGATATTTGGGGTATTTGTATGGATTTCTGAGAATTTCCATGGATATTTGGGATATTGGTATGGATTTCTGAGAATTTCCATGGATATTTGTATGGATTTTTGAGAATTTCCATGGATATTTGGGATATTGGTATGGATTTCGGAGAGTTTCCATGGATATTGGTATGGATTTTTGAGAATTTCCATGGATATTTGGGATATTGATACAGGTTTCGGAGAATTTCCATGGATATTTGTATGGATTTTTGATAATTTCCATGGATATTTGGGATATTGGTATGGATTTCTGAGAATTTCCATGGATATTTGTATGGATTTCTGAGAATTTCCATGGATATTTGGGATATTGGTATGGATTTCGGAGAATTTCCATGGATATTTGTATGGATTTTTGAGAATTTCCATGGATATTTAGGATATTGGTATGGATTTCTGAGAGTTTCCATGGATATTTGGGATATTGGTATGGATTTCTGAGAGTTTCCATGGATATTTGGGATATTGGTATGGATTTCTGAGAGTTTCCATGGATATTTGGGATATTGGTATGGATTTCTGAGAGTTTCCATGGATATTTGTATGGATTTTTGAGAATTTCCATGGATATTTGGGATATTGGTATGGATTTCGGAGAGTTTCCATGGATATTTGTATGGATTTTTGAGAATTTCCATGGATATTTGGGATATTTGTATGGATTTCTGAGAGTTTCCATGGATATTTGGGATATTGGTATGGATTTCTGAGAATTTCCATGGATATTTGTATGGATTTTTGAGAATTTCCATGGATATTTGGGATATTGATATGGATTTCTGAGAGTTTCCATGGATATTTGGGATATTGGTATGGATTTCGGAGAATTTCCATGGATATTTGGGATATTTGTATGGATTTCTGAGAATTACCATGGATATTTGGGATATTGATACAGATTTCGGAGAATTTCCATGGATATTTGTATGGATTTTGGAGAATTCCCATGGATATTTGGGATATTGATATGGATTTCTGAGAATTTTGATGGATATTTATACAAAATTCTGAGAATTTCCGTGGATATTTGGGATATTTATACGGATTTCTCAGAATTTTGATGGACATTTATACAAATTTCTGAGAATCTCCGTGGATATTTGGGGACATTTCCACGGATATCTCAGACATTTCCACGGGTATATGGGATATTTATACGGATTTCTGAGAATTTTAATGGATATTTATGCAAATTTCTGAGATATTTATATGGATATTTAGGATATTTATATGGATTTCTCAGAATTTTGATGGACATTTATACAAATTTCTGAGAATCTCCGTGGATATTTGGGGATATTTCCACGGATATCCAGGATATTCATACAGAATTCTGAGATATTTCCATGGATATTTGGGGTATTTATACAGATTTCTCAGAATTTCCATGGATATTTATATAAATTTCTGAGATATTTCCATGGATATTTGGGATATTTATACGATTTCTCAGAATTTCCATGGATATTTATACAAATTTCTCAGAATTTCCATGGATATTTATACAAATTTCTCAGAATCTCCGTAGATATTTGGGGACATTTCCACGGATATCTCAGACATTTCCATGGGTATTTGGGATATTTATATGGATTTCTCAGAATTTTAATGGATATTTATACAAATTTCTCAGAATCTCCGTAGATATTTGGGGACATTTCCACGGATATCTCAGACATTTCCACGGGTATTTGGGATATTTGTACGGATCAACGGGATCCCCTCTCCCTCCTCCCGACCAACCAGGCCCAGTTCCCGCTCCCCCCTGCTCACAGAGATGCTGCAGACCCCAACCCATCCCCCAATTTTGGGCCAACCCCCCCTGCCCGCCCCGCTGGCCACTCACTCCTCCTTGATCTTCCTGCCGATGATGTTGGGGGCGAAAGTTTTCTGTGGGCAAAAAAAAAAAAAAAACCCAAAAATCATCCCCAAACCCACCCACCCCAATTTGTGGATGTGACCCCAATTTGGGGATGAAAAGAGGGGGGGGGGTCTCACCTTTTTGACGCCGCCCAGGGTGAGGTCTCGGGAGCGGATGGAGGGCAGGCGGCCGGGGCTGAGCGGGGGCGCAGCGGGGCGCCGGCCCAGCACCCCCCGGAGCCCCGGGCGGAGGCTGCCCGGGGAGCCGGAGCTGCCAGAGCCCCCCTCGGCCATCCTGCGGGGAGGGGGCGCGCTCAGGGGGGTGCTGCACCCCGAGCAGGGCTCAGTCCTACACCCACCCCAATAACGAACCCCAAACAGGGCTCAGTCCTACACCTGCGTCAATAACGGACCCCAAACAGGGCTCAGTCCTACACCCACCCCTATAACAGACCCCAAACAGGGCTCAGTCCTACACCCACCCCAATAATGGACCCTAAATACAGCTCAGTCCTACACCCACCCTAATAATGGACCCTAAATACAGCTCAGTCCTACACCCACCCCAATAATGGACCCTAAATACAGCTCAGTCCTACACTGACCCCAATAATGGACCCTAAATACAGCTCAGTCCTACACCCGCGTCAATAACAGACCCCAAACAGGGCTCAGTCCTACCCTAACCCTAATAATGGACCCTAAATACAGCTCAGTCCTACACCCACCCTAATAATGGACCCCAAACAGGGCTCAGTCCTACACTGACCCCAGTAATGGACCCCAAAACAGGGCTCAGTCCTACACCCACCCCAATGATGGACCCCAAACAGGGCTCAGTTCTACACTGACCCCAAACAGGGCTCAGTCCTACCCTAACCCTAATAATGGGCCCTAAATACAGCTCAGTCCTACACCCACCCCAATAACGAACCCCAAACAGGGCTCAGTCCGACACCCACCCTAATAATGGACCCTAAATACAGCTCAGTCCTACACCCGCGTCAATAACGGACCCAAAACAGGGCTCAGTCCTACACCCACCCTAATAATGGACCCTAAATACAGCTCAGTCCTACACCCACCCCAATAACGGACCCTAAATACAGCTCAGTCCTACACCCACCCTAATAATGGACCCTAAATACAGCTCAGTCCTACACCCACCCTAATAATGGACCCTAAATACAGCTCAGTCCTACACCCACCCTAATAATGGACCCCAAACAGGGCTCAGTCCTACCCTAACCCTAATAATGGACCCAAAACAGGGCTCAGTCCTACACCCACCCTAATAATGGACCCCAAACAGGGCTCAGTCCTACACCCACCCTAATAATGGACCCCAAACAGGGCTCAGTCCTACACTGACCCCAATAATGGACCCCAAACAGGGCTCAGTCCTACACTGACCCCAATAATTGACCCCAAACAGGGCTCAGTCCTACACTGACCCCAGTAATGGACCCCAAACAGGGCTCAGTCCTACACCCACCCCAATAACGAACCCCAAACAGGGCTCAGTCCTACACCCACCCCAATAACGAACCCCAAACAGGGCTCAGTCCTACACCTGCATCAATAACGGACCCAAAACAGGGCTCAGTCCTACACTGACCCTAATAATGGACCCTAAATACAGCTCAGTCCTACCCTAACCCCAATAATGAACCCCAAACAGGGCTCAGTCCTACACTGACCCCAATAATGGACCCCAAACAGGGCTCAGTCCTACATTGACCCCAGTAATGGACCCCAAAACAGGGCTCAGTCCTACACCCACCCCAATAATGGACCCTAAATACAGCTCAGTCCTACCCTAACCCCAATAATGAACCCCAAACAGGGCTCAGTCCTACACCCACCCCAATGATGGACCCCAAACAGGGCTCAGTTCTACACTGACCCCAATAATTGACCCCAAACAGGGCTCAGTCCTACACTGACCCCAGTAATGGACCCCAAACAGGGCTCAGTCCTACACTGACCCTAATAATGGACCACAAACAGGGCTCAGTCCTACACCCACCCCAATGATGGACCACAAACAGGGCTCAGTCCTACACCCACCCCAATAACAGACACCAAATATGGCTCAGTCCTACACCGACCCCTATAACGAACCCCAAAAGGGCTCAGTCCTACCCTAACCCTAATAATGGACCCTAAATACAGCTCAGTCCTACCCTAACCCAAATAATGAACCCCAAACAGGGCTCAGTCCTACTCCCACCCCAATGATGGACCCCAAAAGGGCTCAGTCCCACCCTAACCCAAATAATTGACCCCAAAAGGGCTCAGTCCTACCCTAACCCAAATAACAGACCCCAAACAGGGCTCAGTTCTACACCAACCCAATAATGAACGCCCTGCACCCCCAAATAGGATCCACATGTAGCCCCCTCCCCAGGGTCTCAGCCCCCCCATACACCCCAAACAGGACCCCCCTGTCCCCCTCCCCAGGGTCTCAGCCCCCCCATACACCCCAAACAGGACCCCCCTGTCCCCCTCCCCAGGGTCTCAGCCCCCCCATACACCCCAAACAGAACCCCCCTGTCCCCCTCCCCAGGGTCTCAGCCCCCCCATACACCCCAAACAGGACCCCCTTGTCCCCCTCCCCAGGGCTCTCCGCCCCCCCCCGTTCCCCCAGCGCCCCCTTGTCCCCCTCCCCAGGGGTTCGGACCCCCATGACCCACTCACGGCCCCCCCCGAACCCCCTCGCAGCCCCCTCCTCACGGGCCTCACACCCCCAGGGCCCCCCCGCGCCCCCTCCCCAGGGATCTCAGCCCCCTCCTTGTCCCCCTTTACCCCCTCTCACCCCTCTCCCCAGCATTCCCGCCCCCTTATGCACCCCCAAAGCGGACGCACTCTCCCCCCGCTCCCCAGGGGGACCACCCCTCCTCGCTGCCCCTCCTCGCGCGCCCCTCAGGACCCCCTCGACCCCCCAAAAATCCTCCCCCTCTCCCGCCACGCCGCCCCTCACCCTGCCCGGGCAGCCACGGGCTCGCCGCCCCCACTGCGCATGCGTCACGCACGGCGCGCCCTTCCTGTAGCGACGCTGCCGCCGCCATCTTTGCTGAGGGCACGGCGGGTTTGGCAATGAGCTGCCATCTTTGTGGTTGGCATTGCCCGATCCAGTGTGAAGGCGGCGGCGCCATCTTTGTGATGGGCAGTGCCCGGCTTTCCGGACTGGGCACCGGGGGTAGCGCTGGGGGGACATTTTTTGGGGGGGTCACTCAGCCTTTCGTTTAACACCCTCACGGGATTCCTGCAGTGCGACCACCCCCTCAGGGTCCTCTGCAGCCCCACAGCCGGCATCCCCCACAGAGGGGGTTCATGCGTGGGCACCCCTTCTCAGAAATTTGGGGGGCAATGAGGTTTTTGGGGTGTTCTCCCACCCGCCCACCCGAAAAAAAGCTTTGTCCCTCCAAGAAGGGTGTTTACTACTATGCAAAACAAAAAGTCCGTCCGTCCGTCCGCCCGCCGTGGGCTCTGCACCCCATTCCCGCGGGGGTGCTGTGTGGGTACCAGCACTCCCACGCACCTCACCCATCCCATTTTTGGGGCCGGGAGGGGCTGTCCCCACTGTCCCGCAAGCGGCACAAGCGGGACACCCTCCCCCCGCCCCGGCCCCAAAAATGGGGGGAACAGGCAGAACCTGCCCACCACCCACCCCCAATCTGCACCCACATCCCACTCTGCCTCCATCACCTGACGCCGCACGCATCCCTCCATGCCATTGGCAGAGCCGGGAGGTTTTTCCTTCCTCCCCCTTCTCTCCCAGCTCCTTGGATATCTATTTTTCCCTTCTTTTTTTTTTTTTTTTTTTTTTTTTTCTCCCCTCTCCTCTCCCTCCTCTGGAGGGTGTTTGCTATTTCCGAGCTGGCTGGGAGGATCCCAGTCGCATCAGCCGCAGGCAGCGACGCGGCATCGCCGGGTACCACCTCGATCCCTCCGGCATCCTCCGTCCTTCCCGCTTGGATCAGCCCCGCCGGGGCTCTCTGTCCTGCCCTGCCGCTCCACCGGCAGCCCCCCGGCACGGCCAGGTAAGGGCCTCACCGGCACGGTGACACCGGAGCAGCCACCAAACCCCGGTGCCGTTGGGGCGACATCCCGGTGGCATCGCCGAGGGATGCCCGGAGGGCAGGGGGACACGGAGCGGGGGGGGGTGGTCGCCGAGGGCTCGTGGGGGACATGAGGCGCTGGGGACACGGTGACACGATCCAGCTGGCACAATCGCGGTGCGGAATTCCTGCGCCACCGCCGGGCACGGGAACGGGGCAGCGAGGTGGCACCTTGTCCCCAGAGCGGTGACCTTCTGCCGTGCCCAAGGGCTTTGGTTGGGTGGGGGGGGGGGGGACGCGCGGGGTGACAGCGGCTTTGGGGTGCCTGGGGGTGCGCAGATGGGGGGGACACGTGGCCGTGGGTGGCCGTGGGTGCCGAGTGACGGGGACACGCACGGCTGAGCCCGGTGTGGGTGGCCGTGGGCACACGGTGTGTGTGTGTGTGGGGTGGGGGGGGGGGGGGCGGTGGCACGTTGGCAGCCCCGCGGTGCCACGGCTGCCCCCGCACAAACCCGGGCTGAAAGGTTGGGGGGGGGGGGGGGGGCACGCTCGCTTCCAGCCCCGTGCCACGGATGTGACTCCGTGTCCCCCCCCGCCATCCACGAGCATCGCCCACCCCCCAGAGCGCCTTCCTGGGGGTGCAGGGAAACTGAGGCACGGGCCGGGGCAAAGGCGGATCCAGCTTTTCCAGTGCCTGCGTCCAACCCTCCCCTCTCCCAGCAACTCCCTCGGCTCTCCCCTTGTTTTTCTTTCCCCACCCGGTGTTGAGCAAACCCCGAAACGCCCGCTGGCGTCGCGCCGGGGCCCCGCGGCACCCGGGGGAGCGGCCGGGGCCCCCGCACCCGACCGGGCTTGTTCCCGGCGTCCCGCTGCCTGCTCCTGCCTGCGCTGCCTATTCCTGGCTCCCGGCCGCTTTTCCACCCCGGTGCCATCTGCTCCGCCGCGGGCGGCCTTGGCAGCGCCGGCGTGGGCAGCGAGAGGGGGCTCGGCACCCCCAAACCCCGCGCTGTGCCCCCGCAGGAGCTCAGCCCCTCCGGCCATGGAGCTGCTCTCCACCCCCAAAAACATCGAGATCAACAACATCACCTGCGATTCCTTCCGCATCTCCTGGGCTATGGAGAAGGGGGACCTGGAGAGGGTCACCCACTACTTCATCGACCTCAACAAGAAGGAGAACAAGAATTCCAACAAGTTCAAGCACCGGGTGAGCCGGGGGAGGACGCGGGACCCCCTGCCCGGGGAGAGCAGACGCGGCTGGGAGGGAGGAACTGGCTCTTAGCCCTCTCTAGTGCTGAATTTGGGTCATTCCCCTCACGGGACACGCTGGCGGAGGAGACTGGGATGGGGATCGGGGGGTGACGGACCCCGCTGAGCCCCCGCGGGGGAGCTGAGCTGCTCCTGCTCCCCCTCCCCGTGCCGCGAGTCACTAATTCGGGCCGTTTTTAGCAGCGCCGTTGCCACGGTGATGCTATTTAATGTTTAACATTATTTTTTTTCTCTCCTCCCCAATAATAAGGGGTGTGTGTGGGGGGGGTGGGGGGTGGGATATTTTTTTTCCCCTCCATCTCCCGACTTCAGCATCCGCCGTTGCCACAGAAACGGCTCTGCACTGCGGAGCTGCTCCGTGGCCTATTGACACCGCGAGATGCCACCGGGAGCGGGGGCACCCCGAGACCACCCCCACCTCGGGGACCCTGTGTCCCCATGGCAGCAGGGACATGTTTGGGGACAGGGGCGGGGGAGCGCTGTGGGGACAGAGCGTGTGTGGGGGTATCCCGAGACGCGCCACCACGGTGTTTTGGGGGGGGGGGGGGTCTCCGTGGATATTTTGGGGGGTGTGGTACCCGGCAGCATCTCCGCGGAGCGGGGTGGGGGTGCGGGGACGCTGTCCCGCCTGACCCTCACCGCTCGGAACAGGATGTCCCCACCAAGCTGGTGGCCAAGGCGGTGCCGCTGCCCATGACGGTGCGGGGCCACTGGTTCCTGAGCCCCCGCACCGAGTACAGCGTGGCCGTGCAGACGGCGGTCAAACAGAGCGACGGCGAGTACCTGGTGTCCGGCTGGAGCGAGACCGTGGAGTTCTGCACCGGGGGTGAGCGGGACCGAGCCGGGAGGGACGATGGGGGTGTTCCCGGGAGCCCGGAGGGAGGATGGGGGCGATCTCAGGCGCCGGGAGCTGGGAGGAGGACGGGGGCGATGCTGGGAGCCAGGAGGGAGGACGGGATGGATGCTCCTGGAGTCAGGAGCTGGGCCGGGGGATGGGGACGGTCCCGGGAGCTGGGAGGAAGGATGGAGGCGATGCTGGGAGCCGAGAGGATGAGGAGGACAGGGGCAAAGCCCAGAGTTGGCATCCAGGAGGGAGGATGGGGTTGATGCCTGGAGCTGGGAGAGGGAAGAGGGAAGAGGGCAGTGCCTGGAGCTGAGAGGGAGGACGGGGATGGTGCCTGGAGTCGGGAGCAGGGAGGGAGAACAGGGGCGATCCCAGGAGCTGGGAGCAAGAGGGGGTCAGTGCTGGGAGCCACGGGGGAAATCGGGGGTGCTGTCGGGAGCCACGAGCCGGGAGAGAGGATGGGGGAAATGCTGGGAGCCCGGAGGAGGACGGGGGCGATGCCGGGAGCTGGCACAAGCCGGGCCGGTTGGAGCGGCAGCTGATGAGTGGGAGGCAGGAGGTGCGGGGAGCTGCGGGCAGGGATGGGCTGCTGGAGGGGGATGGAGACGCCCTGATGTCCCCGTGCCTGTCCCCAGACTACGCCAAGGAGCACCTAGCCCAGCTGCAGGAGAAAGCAGAGCTGATTGCCGGCCGCATGCTGCGCTTCTCCGTCTTCTACCGCAACCAGCACAAGGAGTATTTCCAGCACGTCAGGTACCCCCGGCCCCATTCCCCGCGCTCCCCGCTCCCGGAGCGCATTCCCTGACCCTGCCTGTGCCTGTCTGTGTGTCCCTCCTCCTCCTCCTCCTCCTCCTCCTCCTCCTCCTCGTGGCAGGATGCACTGCGGGAACGTGATGAAGCCGTCGCTGAAGGACAACAGCGGGAGCCACGGCTCGCCCACCAGCGGGATGCTGCACGGCATCTTCTTCAGCTGCAACACCGAGTTCAACACCGGGCAGCCCCCGCAGGACTCGCCCTACGGCCGGTACCGCTTCCAAATCCCGGCCCAGCGCCTCTTCAACCCCAACACCAACCTCTACTTCGCGGACTTCTACTGCATGTACACCGCCTACCACTACGTCGTGCTGGTCCTGGCGCCCAAGGGCTCCTCCGGGGATCTCTTCTGCCGGGAGCGCCTTCCCCAGCTGGACATTTCCTCCAACAAGTTCCTGACGTGCTGCGTGGAGGAGGGCGAGCTGGTGTACCGCCACGCCCAGGACAGCATCCTGGAGGTCATTTACACGGAGCCGGTGGACCTGAGCCTCGGCGTGCTGGGGGAGATCAGCGGCCACCAGCTCATGAGCCTCTCCACCGCCAACGCCAAAAAGGACCCCAGCTGCAAGACGTGCAACATCAGCGTGGGGCGTTAAGGGGCGAAGGCGGGCAGGGCCGGGCAGGGGGACGGGCGCTCGCCGCGGGGGCTTCTCCCACGGACGCTGGTGGGTGGAGGACACGGCTGGGCCCGGGGGATCCGGGCGGTGCCCCGAGGAAGGAGCCGGCGGGACGCTGGTCCGGCAAGGAGGCAGAGCCCGCGCCGCTGTGCGCCCCGAGGGAGGAAGCCTTCATCTCCTGGACTGGCCGACCAGCAGCGTCCTCGCTGGCGTGAGCCCCGCGCTCTGCCCTGCTCCGCGCAGCCGCTGCGGGACCCCCTTCCCCTCCGGCGTCCCCCGCATCCCCCCGCCCCAGGCTCACGCAGCTCCCCGGGGAGCCCCTGCCCTGCCAGCCGGGACTGGGGCTCCCCGGCCACTCCAGGGGGTTCAGGGAGATTATTGGAAGCACCCCCCCGGTTTTGAACTGCTCCCGGGGACGGGGGGGTGCTCAGACAGGGATCCCCGCCCCTGCGGGGCTGCAGTGGCGTGGGGGACCCTGGGCGTGCCCCCGTGTCCTGTCCCTCGCTGCTCCGCCACCCTGCACCGCCCCAGACCCCGGCCCCGCGGCCCCGGAGGCAGCCGGAGGAGCCGGGGAAGGGGAGAACGGATCTGAACCCCCCTCCCCGTGCCCCCCCAACCCGCCGCCCCCCGCATGAGCCGTCGGCAGCATGGCGCTTGCGTGCGGCCCCCCCCCCCTCGGGGTGCCCGCCCCCCGTCTCTGTGTCCCCCCCTGCACGCTGTACAACAACCGGCTCCCCGTCCCCGAGCATCCCTGTGCTGTGCTGGAGGTGTTTCAATAAACTCTGTGCGGTCGCCACCGGCCGTGTCACGCGCCTCTGTCCCCCACGGGACCCCAAGAAGTGGCTCAGACCCCCCCCCCCCCACCGATCCAGCTCAGGGGAAGGGGGGGATGGGTCTGGGAGGGGACAAGGTGGCCCTCGCCAGCGCTCAGAAAAGTTCAGGTTGGAAGGGCCTTCCTGGAGATCACCAGGTCCATCCCACCTGCCCGGGCAGGGTCACCTGGGTCAGGTGGTGTAGGAATGTCGCCAGAGAGGGACACTCCACCCTTCCCTGGGACTGTCCCAGTGCTCTGCCACCCTCCATGGAGAGAAGTTCTTCCCCAAGTCGAGGTGGAACTTCTGTTTTTGTTTATGGGCGCTGCTCCTCGTCCTGTCACTGAAAAATTCCCCGAGTTCTGCACCCCCTTTCCACCAGGGAGACTGAAAACCCCTCAGGATGAAAAGCCCCGGTGCCCGTCCCGGTTCTGTCTGGGCACAGCCCCTGCGGAGCACCGCAGCCCTGGCACAGAGAGGGAGGAGAAGCCTCCCCGTTGCACCAGCAGCGAGCACGGGATGCAGGAGGGGTCGAGGCACGCGGGAGCACGCGGTGGGCGCGGGGGCCGTGTCACAGCCCACCCGCCATCTGCCACCGCCGCCTGGAGCACGCGGTGGGCGCAGCACGTGGCACCCCCCCCCCCCCCCCCCCCGGCGGGTGCTCTTCTGCCTCAGGGACACCTCAAAATAAAGGTGTGGGGGGAGAGAACGCACCTGCAGAGTCCTGGGGGGCAGAGGGCTCCGAGCCCACCACCCTCCACGGGACCCGCTGTCACCGGGAGGAGGTCTGGCTGCTCCTTTGTTGGAATTCCTGGCTCTGCTCCGTCAGAACCCCAAGGATGGGGCTCCTCCCTTAGGATTGGGGGTCCGTGCAGGGTCCTGGCTGCTTTTCCCCCCAAGTCCAGCCCCATTTTGGGTTCTGTTTTGCTGGGCTGGAAGCAAAGAGGCCGGGGCTGCCCCCGCTCCAAGTACAAGGGTATTTATTTCATGGGTACAAGAGAGAGACAGCACCTTGTGTGTGTTGGGCTCTTCCTGGTTACTGGTTTGTACATTCAGAGCTTTGGCCGGGGCAGGGGAGGGCAGTGGGTCCTGCTCGGCCCCCCCAGCACCGGGGTGGGCGGCTGCCAGCGGGGGGACCCCCCCTGTGCCCCCGTGCCGTGGGCGCCCGAGCCCCGGGGCCCCGTGCGAGCGTGTCTTGAGTGCTGAGGTTGGCTGTGTGCTCCTCCTCCGTGCAGTCTGTGCGGGGCAGCGCTCCCCACCGTCCTCCCTGCCCTCCTCCTCCTCTTTCTCCTCCTCTTTCTCCTCCTCCTCCCCTGCCCGCGGCGGGGCCGGGACCCCCGGCCCTCATTTCCTCGTGTGCAGCGTGTCCTGGAACTTGGTGCTGGTGTAGCGAAGGTGGAAACCCTTCTTGTTGATGGTGTCGTCAGAGTGGAAGCGGATCATCACCGAGTCTCCGGCCGAGTAGACCTCCTCGGGGGGCTGCGGGGGTGAGGGAGGGGGTGCTCAGATCCACGAGCACCCCCGGGGTGAGTGCCCATTGCGGGTGGGAATATTTGCACTGTGGAGGGTGGGGATCATCACACCAGACCAAATTCCCCTGGGGATTTCTCCGCACCGCTCCGGCTCGGTCTCATCCCTCACCCTGCACCCTCACTCCTCGCCCCTCACCCCAGCCCAGCCCATGTCCCCTCCGTGCCAAGCTCACCCCGGACCCGCAGAAGCGGCCGAGGCGCGGCGCCGTCCCGTCGTAGCCGTCGAAGAGCTCCATGTAGTCGTATCCGCAGTCGGCCTCCTCCTCGATCTCGAAGGTCTGGAAGATGAGCTCCACGCCGAAGCCTTCCTCGGCCATGATCACCCACTCGCAGTCCGAGCCCCCCGGGTAGTTGTTGTCCCCAAATTGCGCGTGGGAATACAAATCCTTGGTCTTCACCTCGGCACGCACCTGGCCCCCGCACACTGCAGGAGAAGCTGGGGTTTAGGGGCGCCCACGCTGTCACCCCACCCCAAAACCCCATTTCCCAGCCCCACGGAGGCACCTGTGGTGTGGGTGGCCTCGAACCCCTTCTTCTGGATGGAGTTGTCAGACACAAACTTGAGGAACATCTTGTTGCCCGAGGAGACGATGGGCTCGGGCTCCTTGGCCCCACAGAAGCGACCGAGTGCCGGGGCCTTGGCGTCCTTCCCGTCGAAGATCTCCAGGTGGTCGTAGGTACATTCCTGCTGCGCCTCCACGTCCAGCTCCGAGAAGGTCTGCGGAGGTCCTGGGTGAGGTCAAGGCTCGGCAGAGGGGACCCCAGTGCCCCCCACCCCCCAACCCCTACCAGCTTGATGCGGTGCCCCGGCGTGGTGCTGATGGCCCAGGTGCACTCCTTCTTACTGGGGTATTTATCGGGCCAGTTGGGGCTGGTGATGGTCCCCGAGACGGATGTCACCTTGTGGTCACAGCCAGCTGCCGGGACAGCGAGGAGGGTCACGGAGGCGTGGATGGGGGATTCCCAAGGGAATGGGGAGCGGGCTGGACCCACCTTCCTTGCAGTCGTGCTTGTTGTCGTGCAGCACGAAGCCGCTGCGGCACTGGCACTCGTAGCTGCCGAAGGAGTTGAGGCACTCGTGCTGGCAGCCCCCGTTGTTCTTGGAGCACTCATCCTTGTCTGGGAGAGAGCAGAGGGATCCCTGAGCGGGCTGGGAAAGCCTGGAATGCTGCAAATCCATCCCAACCCCGGCCCCACAGCCCCGCTGCCCTCCAGCCAAGCAAGCGCCCCCGGGCAGCAGCAAGCAGCTCCAGCATCCCGCTTCCAGCGCCAGCCCCCGCAGGGACGGGACGGCTCCTCCTCTCCCGTGGGCTCACCCATGGGTGCCACCATTACCTGCTGCCAGGACGGACGGGGGAGGCAGAAAAACACACAGTGACAACCAAAGATGCACAAGAAAGACCAGGACGCGGGAGTCCCTCTTTACTCATCGATAGGAAATGTCACAGACACGGTAAAAATCGGGGGGAGGGAAAAAAAAAAACCAAAAACCAAACAAGGTCAGCTGGTCAATGACAAAACCAAGGGGGTGGGGTGCTTAGAACCAAAAAAAAAAAAAAAAAAAAAGTGTAAAAAAAAAAGTGTAAAAAAAAGTTAAAAAAAAAAAAATAAAAATAAGGTCAACAACCAGTTCTGTCAAGCAAAAGGCTGCCGGGGCCGGCAGCACGGCTCGGCTCGGTCCCACCGTGCTCCCGCACGGCTCCGGGGCCGCGGCGTTCCTGAGAAAGACGGAGAGGATGGAGAGGCTCAGGAGGGGCCCCGCGGCCGCTTCTGCATGCGGAACTTCAGGCCGGGCGGGCGAGATTTCGGGGGCTGCAGCTGCTGCTTCTTCTCTGCAAAGAGACAGGGAGAGAAGGGGGGGAGCGATGGGGGGGCGGGGGGCGGCGGGGGGCGGCGGGGGCATGCGGAGCGGCAGCCGGGGGGGAAGCAGCAGCGAGGGGACCCCCGGGAGCCCCCTCTGCGGCCGGGGCGAGCGGCTCTGCGGGGAGGAAGAGGAGGAGGAGGAGGAGCAGGGGGCACGAGGCTGGCTCCGGGAGGATGAGGATGGGCTTTGGGTGGGTCCCTAGGGGTGTCCGGTCTAGGAAAGGCAGTGGAGGGGTTTGGCATCACCCCGAGCTGGCCGGACTTACTCCGGACTTACTCCCACCACTGCCCGAGCTCCCTACCGCCGGTGTCGGGGCTCGCCAGCCCCTCCCTCAAACACCCCCCCCCCAAAAACCCCTCCAGGTCCCATCGCTCCCCCTGCCCGCGGGGCGGTGTTTTGGGGAGGGAAGCCAGCAGCAAGCGGGCACCAGAGCCCCCAGCGTCCCGCTCCGAGCTCACAGCGATGCCGGAGAGGAGCCGGGATCCCTCCTGGAGCCAGCGGCGAGGGGGGTCCTGCCCCGGCCCCCCCGGCCCCGCGGCCGCCTCTCAAGCGGGAGGCTGTAACCTGACGTCTCCTCGGTCTGAGGGAGGAGGAAGCGAGGCGGAAAGGCCCGTTTGGGTTTGGGAAGGGGCTTCTGGGCTCAGAGCAGCTCCAGCACCGCGGGGGGAGCTGGCGGGACGAAGGGAGCCTGGGCGGGCGAGACAAGAGCAGGAGAGAGTTGGCAGCGGAAAGAAGCCCACCGGGTCGGTGCCTTTAGCAATCCTTTATTCCAACCAGCTTGCTCGCCGCCACCCGGCATCGCCGTGCGCTCACCGTTCTCCCCCGCGGGCATCCGACGGCTCCGGGCTGCTCACCGCCCCTCAGCCCCCGGCAGCGCCTCTCCCCCCGCTGCGGACCCCCCAGCGCCGGGCGGGGCTCGGCCGAGGGCCGGGGGGACCTACCTGGATGCCGACACCGTGGCGGATTCCCGGGCGGAATGCGCATCCTTACGCGCGAGCCGACGGAGCCCCGGGCCGCGTGGAGGAGGAGGAGGAGGAGGAGGAGGAGGAGGAGAAGGAGGAGGAAGAGGAGGAGGAGGAAGGGGTCACGTCTTCGCCGGGGAAAAACGGGCGCCCAGACGGCCAGGCTGCCCCGCGGCACCGAGGGACGGGGCTCGTCCGGAGCACGGGGACCCTCCGCGGCCAAAAAGGGGCCGCACGGGAGAGGTTTTGCCCGGGGAGCGACCCCGGAGGGACCAGAGGAGGGACCCCGCTGTGGCCAAGTCCTCCAGGGCGGTCCTGCTGCCGGGAAAGCCCGAGACCTGAGCGGGGGAAGGTGGAGGAGAGGGTTTGGTGGTCTATTGTCACCGCACATCCCAGTGGGGTGAGGAAAAAGAGGGAAAAGGGGACAGGGAAGGAGCCCGAAGTGCTCCGGGGGGTACTCACCCGGCTGCCCCGTGGTCGCGCTCGGCCGCCGGGCTTCCCCGAGGAATCGCTTTGTGGAGGGTGCCGGCTCCCGACGGCTGGGCCCCCTGGGCCGCCCTACTCGCCTTGGTTTTAATTAAACAGATAAAGCAAAGACACTCGATCCCCGGGCCCGCGGGGCTCTGCCGCTCCGGGAAATCCCCGGCGGCCCCTCAAAAACGGCCAGCGGGAGGCTCACGGTGGGTGCTGCGGCTCTCTCACAGCTGGGATGGCGTCCAGGGCACTGTGCCACACGAGGGTCCCGCGGCAGCCCCCAGCCCGGGGTCCAGCCCCGGCTGCATCCAGCGTTTCGCTCCGTGTCCCCATCCCTACCCACAAGACCCATCCGAAGGTGACACGGTCTCCTGGCGGGGTGGCCCGGGAGAGGAGAGCGGCCCGTGGGGCAGACAGGGAGAGGCGGGTGATGGTTTTTGGGAGGAGGGATCGCTCCGCGGAGCTCAGCCGTGGCCGGGTGCTGACGCCGGGATGCGGAGCGCCCTGCCCGGGAAGCGGAGGGAGCCGGTGCCGTGCAGCAGAGCGGGGAGCAGCAGCAGCAGAGCGGGGTGTCACCGTCCCCCCACCCTGGTAACGCCACCCGAGGGGTGCAGCACCCGGGGCCGAGCACATCCCTGTCCCCAGCGGGACCCCAGCATCCCCACGCCACTTGGGGAGCCCCTGAGAGCACCTCTAGATATGAAGTAAGAGCCAATTGTCCCCCGAAAGAGGAGAAAAATCCCCAAAATGTGCTGCCAGCCAGGCTGCCTGTGGCTGGAGGGTTTTGGGACCGGGGGCTGCACCCCTGGCGTGGGCAAGGGAAGCGTTAGCGGGGGCTGGCTGGGTGATGGAGGGCAGGGGACGCCCGTGCTGGGGCCGGGCAGCTCTACCTGAGAAGAAATGGGCCTTGAAGCCCTTTTTGGAGACGGTGTTGTCGGACTTGAACTCGATCCTCATGTTGTTGTACTGGGAGGTGATGACGTCGGGCTTCTCGGCGCCGCAGAACTTCCCGTGCAGCTTGGAGTCGGCCGTGAGCCCGCTGCGCACCTCCACGAAGTCATATTTGCACACCTGGGGGAGGTGACACGGGGCTGGGGACACGGCGGTGCCACCCCGGGGGCCGCCAGCAGCGTCGGGGGCGGCACGCGGCGCAGAGAGGGGCTGTCCCCCCCCAGACTCACATCGTTGCCTTCGGTCTCGAAGAAGTCGAACTGGAGGGAGATGCGGTACTGGGTGGGGGCCACCAGCTGCCAGATGCAGTTCTTGTTGGGGGGATACTCCTTGGGCCACCCCGGGCTGGTGATGGAGCCGTTGAGCTTGGTGAGGAAACCTCCGCAGGCGGCTGCAGGGCGGGACCACCCAGCGCCCGTCACCTCCACAGGGCTGGGGACGCGGCAAGGGGCGCGTGGGGGCGGGGGGGGTTTGGGGGTGGTCTCGGGGGGACACTCACCCTCGCAGCGGCGCTTGTCGGATGCCAGCTCGTAGCCAGGGTCGCAGGCACACTTGTAGCTGCCCAGGGTGTTGACGCAGCGCTGCTCGCAGCCGCCGTTGTTGGGGCGGGAGCACTCGTCCATCTCTGGGCAGGGCAGGGGGGGTGAGCGGCCAGGGGGCCGCGACCCCCCCCAGCACCCCCCGGAGCACCCCCCAAACCTTTGAAGAAGTTGACGGCGAATCCGGCCTTGTTGATGGAGCCGTCAGAGACGAATTTCATCCAGAGCTTGTTGGAGGTGCTCTTGATGTCGTCGGGTTTGTCGTAGCCGCAGTAGCGGCCGATGAGGCTGCTCGAGTCGCTGCTCCCGTCCCGGATCTCCAGGTAGTCGTAGGCGCAGCTGTCGTGACGCTCGATCTGGTGGGGGGTGCAAGACAGCCCCCAGTAATCGACACAAGAAGGCTGGTCAATAATCCTTGTTAAGAAACACATTGTTCTTTCGCATCTCAGTTCGCTACAGGCTGACCTGATTGGTCCTTTAATTAAAACACCATCGCTGTTGGTTAATTAGGAAACCACCCTTTGGTTAAAGAGATCTCTGTTACACCTTGCACATGTGCACAACACCAGGGGCAGCAAGTTAAGATAAGAATTGTTTCTCATTCTTTTCTCTGATCTTCTCACGGCCTTTTTCCCAGAACGATGCCTGGGAATGTTGTGTTTCTTTCTGTGGTCAGAGAGCTGCTGCCACAGAACAGGGGTGTTTTTGTCCCAGCACCCCCAAACCCTTCCCGCCCCTCTCATGTGGGGAAACTGAGGCACGGAGGCGGTGCTGACGGATGCAGCAGCCCCAAACCCATCCTGAGGGAGCACCGGGATGAGGAGATGACCCCTCCCCAGCCTCGGGGGGACGCTGACCCACCTCGAAGGACTGGAAGGTCAATCCCACGTGGTAGCCCTCGGACACGGTGATTTTCCAGACGCACACCTTGCTGGGCCGATAGTCGTCGGGGTAGTTGGGGGACTGGATGTGGCCGTTGTCCTTCTTCACGTCCCCCCCGCAGATGGCTGGAAGGGAGGAGCAGCAGCCTGAGCCCCCCCAGGCCCCACGCCGCCCCCTGGACCCCGCTGCTCCCCCCTACCTTCGTAGACGGCGAAGAAACCTTTGCCCACCCAGTTGCTGCTGCTCCGAAACTCCACCCAGAGGCGGCTGTCGGTGGAGACGATGGGCTCGGGCAGCTTGTTCCCGCAGAACCTGCCTGGGGAGGAAGGCGTGCTGGGCTGCCGTGCTGGAACCCTCCTCTTCCTCACCGGCACCTCCTCGTCCTCGCCGCCACCTCCTCTTCCTCACTGCCACCTCCTCTTCCTCACCGGCACCTCCTTGTCCTCACCGCCACCTCCTTTTCCTCATCATCATCTCCTCTTCCTCACTGCTATCTCCTCTTCCTCACTGCCACCTCCTCTTCCTCACCGCCACCTTCTCTTCCTCCTCACCACCTCCTTTTCCTCATCATCACCTCCTCTTCCTCACCATCATCTCCTTTTCCTCACCGCCATCTCCTCTTCCTCACCGCCACCTCTTTTTCCTCACCGCCACCTCCTCTTCCTCACTGCCATCTCCTCTTCCTCACATCATCTCCTCTTCCTCACTGCCACCTCCTTTTCTTCACCACCATCTCCTCTTCCTTGCCTTCTCTTTCTCATCATCACCTCTTCTTCTTCGCTGCCACCTTGTTTACCTCACCATGACTTGCTCTTCCTCCTCAAGACCTTCACTTCATCACCACCACCTCCTTTTCCTCATCATCACCTCCTCTTCCTCACTGCCACCTCCTCTTCCTGCTCACCAGCTCCTCTCCCTCACAGCCTCCTTCCCTTCATCACCACCTCCTCTTCCTCCTCACCACCTCCTTCTCCTCACCGCTACCTCCTCTTCCTCCCTGCCTCCTCCTCCTCTTCCTCACCACCTCTTCTTCCTCACCATCTCCTCTTCCTCACCACCACCTCCTCTTTGTCACCACCACCTCCTCCTGGTCCCCTCGCTGCCCCTTTCCAGCCTGAAGCCAAAGGCTGCTTCTCCCTCCTCTCCTCCCTCCACTCCCCTCCGGCTTTTCTGGCTCTTTCACTTCAGCTGGTCATTCCAGGGGACTCGGGAATCCTGGGATTTGGGGAACATCCAGCTCATGGGGACGGGACTGGGATCCCAGAATCTCCCTGGGGAACATCCAGCTCCTCGGGGTGGGACGGGGACACTGGCATCTCTTGGGGAGCATCACAGGGATGGGACGAGGATGCTGGAATCTCCCTGGAGAACATCACAGGGATGGGACAAGGACGCTGGAACCTCCCTGGGGAACATCACAGGGACACAGGGATGGGACGAGGATGCTGGAATCTCCCTGGGGAACATCACAGGGATGGGACGAGGATGCTGGAATCTCCCTGGGAACATCACAGGGAACATCACAGGGATGGGACGAGGATGCTGGAATCTCCCTGGGGAACATCACAGGGATGGGACGAGGATGCTGGAACCTCCCTGGGGAACATCACAGGGACACAGGGATGGGACGAGGACGCTGGAATCTCCCTGGGGAACATCACAGGGATGGGACGAGGATGCTGGAACCTCCCTGGGGAACATCACAGGGACACAGGGATGGGACGAGGACGCTGGAATCTCCCTGGGGAACATCACAGGGATGGGACGAGGACGCTGGAATCTCCCTGGGGAACATCACAGGGATGGGACAAGGACACTGGAATCTCCCTGGGGAACATCCAGCTCCTCGGGGCGGGACGGGGACACCGGCACTCCCTGGGGAGAGATGTGCCAGCCAGCTGGATCATCCAGACTGGTCTCACTGGTGTGGCCTAAACTGGGAGCTCCATTCACCTCAATAACCCCCCTGGGGGGTAATTCCCCCCTCCCCAGGACTTTGGAATACCAGGCAGGCAGGGAGAGGGGCAGAGGGAATCCCCTGGCCCCGCTGCCGGCCCCGGAGCGGTCCCGGCGGGCAGGAGGAGCGGGCAGGAGGCCCCGGGTTGTTACCTCGCAGCGTGGCCTTTCTCCAGAACCCGTCTCTCACCTCCACGTAGTCGTACCAGCACAGCCGGCTTCGGTACAGGTCCAGGGTGGTGAAATTCAGGATGATCTAAGGGTGGGAAGGAGCAGGAAGAGCGTGGGGTGAGCTCCCCCCACACCCCATCTGCCGGGAGCCTGGTGGACCCCAGACCCGCTCTGCCCGGAGGGGGATGCTGGGACTCGGGACACCCCAAAACAAGGCTGGGAGGAGGAAGAGGAGGGCTGGGAGAGGGTGGGAGCCGACACCCCAGCAGTCAGTACCTTCTCTCCGGGGGTGACCGAGATCCTCCAGACGCAGTGCATGTGGGCAGAGTACCCATTGGGAAATTCCGGGGAGGAGAAGTTGCCCTGGCTGTCCTGGAGTGTCTCCCCACAGGCTGCAGAGGGAGAAAAGCGGGGTTCAGACCCCTCAGGGAAAGCCCCAGCAGCAGGAAGGGCATCACTGCCTTCACCCCCAGCCCCAGCGCCCTTTTCCCACCCGAATTCCCGGCCCTGAGGACCAAAAAAAAAACCCCATCACCGCCATCCCCAATCCTCCCTGGAGCGGCTCCCGGCTCCGTGGCACCCCTCCAAGGCCCCGGCCGGGGGGCAGGAGCGCTGCCGGCCCCCCCGTGCCGTGCCACGCCGCGGGGCCCGGCTCGCCGCCCGCGCTCCGGGCAGGTTTCCGCAGCCGCGGCTGGAGCCGGCCCAGCGCTGCCATCTGGAAGCCACATGACACCGCGGCCGCGGCACACGGAGCTCCGCCGCGGCTGTCGGGGGGCCAAGGCGGCCGCCCCCCTCCCCACCCTCCCGCTCGGAGCGGGGGGCACGAGATGAAAGGTGAAACGGTGCAAAAAAGGCCGCTTGAAACCTGGGCTCGCTGCCTTTTTCCCCTCCTCGCTTTGCAGCGCAAACAAAAGAAGGGGACACTTGTGATCCATAGAAGCTTTTGGGGGGGGGGGGGCTTCTCTTTTTTTTTTTTTTTTCCTTTTCCTTGCTCCAAACTAATCACTTTTCCTGCTCCCCTGAAGGCGGCACGGCCGTGGGGCCCCTCACAAAGGCTTCTCTCTTCCAGGCTGCTAATTAGTTGCTGGAATTAAGCGGGAGCGTGCGGGAGCCAAACTCCTTGCAGATGTTGCCAGCACAGCCCCGGAGCACGTGCCTGCTGTCGGGGGACTCGTGCCAGCCACCCCCTCCCCGCGCCTGGGACAATGCCACCGCTCACAGCGACAGTCCCAGAGCCCTTCGAGGTGACAACAGAGCTCTGGGCACGATCTGCTCCAGCCCCAGCGGGATCTGTGGGCTCTGATGGGATCGGGATGTCCCGTCCCACCTCGTCCAAACCCCTCTGGGTGCCGGGGTGGGATGGAGGAGGCTCTTGGAGGAGGCTCCGAGGAAGCTCCGCTCCCCAAGGGTGCTTGTGGGGTCAGAGGATGCTCTCAGGGGATGCTCTTGGGGGAATGGTCTTTGGAGGATTTTTCAGGAGGATGATCTTCAAAGATCCTCTGGGGGGATGCTCTTCCCTTGAAGGATTCTTTCGTAGGAATTCTCTGTGGAGACGCTCTTTGTAGGGTTTTTTTGGGGGGATGCTCTTGCAGGAGGCTCTGGGGGGAGATGCTCTTTGAAGGATTTTTTGGGAGATTTTTTTTGGGAGATGTCCTTTAGAGGATGCTCTTTGGAAGATACTCTTGGAGGATTTTTTCGGGGAATGCTCTTGGGGCATGTTCTTGGCTGATGCTTTTTGGGGGATGCTCTTGGGGGATGTTCTTTGGAGGATTTTTTCGGGGAATGCTCTTGGGGCATGTTCTTGGCTGATGCTTTTTGGGGGATGCTCTTGGGGGATGTTCTTTGGGGGATTTCTCTGGGGGATGCCCTTGGGGGATGTTCTTTGGGGGATTTCTCTGGGAGATGCTCTTGGGGGATGTTCTTTGGGGGATTTCTCTGGGGGATGCCCTTGGGGGATGTTTTTTGGGGGATTTCTCTGGGGGATGCTCTTGGTGGATGCTCTTTGGGGGATTTCTTTGGGAGATTATTTTTGGGGTTGCTTTTGGAGGATGCTTTTTTGAGGGCTGCTCCAAGAAGAGGCTCTAGAGAGGATTTTTTGGGACAACGCTCTGGGGGGACGCTCTTTTCTCAGAGGAGTGGGAAGAGAGGGCAGCCGAGGACACCCTCACACAGGCAGATTCTGCTCACAGCCCCCCGAAGTGCCGTGGATGGAGGAAAGCACCTTGAGCGCTCTTTGGGGAACCCCACAGCAGCGAGAACCCCAAAACCACTGGAAACAGGGAATCCATCCAGGATGACGCCACTTTTGCCAAGATTTGGGGTGAAGCCGGGTGTTTCCCGGGAAATACAACCCCGGGGCTGCTCCCCTGGGCTCTCTGTGCCCTCGGGGTGGTGCCACTCACCTGGGCAGCGGTAGAGCTTGCGGGCCTGGGCAATGTCCCCTTTGCTGAGCCGTGTCCTCTGGCCGATGGCGGGACGGACGCCGTTCACGTCGTATTTGGGCAGGATGGTGTCCAGGAAGATGCCCCTGGGGCAGGAAAGGGATGAGCCGGGTGGGAATCGCCGGCCCTGAGGCCTCACCACCGGGGAAGGATGCTAAAAACAGCCTGGCTAATTAAAGCAGCCTGGCTAATTAAAGCCTGCGGGCCGGTGAGTCAGCGGGGATGTGTCCCCAGTGGAGGTGACCGCGGGGACAGCAATTCCCTGCTCTGGGAAGGGACACTGAGGGGTTTCATCCCACCCAGAACGCCAATGGAAACCTTTCTTGGAGGGAATTAACTCTGTCCACAGCTGGTAACCATCCTCAGGGGTTGGGGCCACTGTGCCATTGTCCCCAGGATGTGAGGTGACACCAGGGGACACCCAGGGCCCTACCTGGAGAAGGTGTTCCTGGCGTAGTGCATGATGCTGTCGAAGTCGTAGGTCTCCCCCAGCGACTCCACCTCCTCCGGCTCCATCTTGAGGAAGTTGTATTCCTGCCCTGTGGAGGACAGGATGGGGGCACTGCCAGGGGGACCCCAACTTCGGCAGCACCCCACCGCAGGGATGAAGAGGAGGAGGAGGAGGAGGAAGGGAAGGGAAGCTCATCCCCACCTGGCTGGATGTTCTCCCGGATGATGGAGACGTGGTCATCCCGGTCGGGGCGCGTGTGCTCGTGCCAGAACCCGATGACGTGGCCCAGCTCGTGCACCACGATGCCGAATTTGTCGCAGTTTTTGCCGATGGAGATGGCCTGGGGTCCCCCTCCTCGGCGGCCCACGTAGGAGCAGCACCTGGAGGGGAGGCACCAGGTGATTCCCGGCTCTCCGGTGTGGACATCGCGGTGTTCCCCAGCCAGGGGTATCACGGCAGGGGTCCCACAAAACGTTGGGCATGTGGGAATCACCCCTGATGCAGAACTTCAGGCATCCTCACATCCTCGAGTGAGGAACTCGAGCCTCAGCTCTGCCTGGGAGAGCTCAGCTGCTGCCATGGCATGGCACAGCACGGCATGGCACAGCTGCACCAGCCCCAGATGCCACCCGTGCTCCTGCTCCCACGGGTGCCCACCCAGCTCCCTGCAGCCATCCTTGCCCCTGCCCTGCCCCTGAGCTGCTCCAGCCCTGTGCTCTGGACCCGGGCTCAGGGTTTGCACCCACGCAGGGGCTCCCATTCCAGGGGAAATCCTTCTCCTAACCACCATCTGCTTGGCCAGGGCCGTGCCCTGACGTGTGAAGATGCTGAGCTCGTCCAAACCCCTGTTTCCTTTGGCGTCAGCCCCGCTGCAAGCCCGGGCTGGTGCCGCGCCACCGACCTCATCTCCCGGCGGCGAGCGCCGAGCTCCTGCACCTCCTGGACCCCGAGCACATGGATCCCCCCCTAAAACCAAGCCCCAAACCCCTGGGACAGCTCCTGGAGCAGCCCTGGACGTACCCACAGGGGCGGTAGGTGAACACGATGTAGCTGTCCTCGTCGTTGCGCTCCAGGAAGGTGACACAAGTGTGCTTCTCCCAGTGGCGCATGGCCTGCCGGAAGATGGCTCGCTGGCTGCCTGCGGAGGGGCGGCGGGGGGGGGGGTCAGCCCGACGGGGAAACTGAGGCACGGCAGGGCCGGACACCCCTCGGCTGGCTGTCACTCACCGCTGAAGTTGCCGCTGATGACGTAGGGGATGACCCCGTCCGGCCACACTCGCTCCGGCCGGGACGTGGCGGCGCGGCGGCTCCGTGCCCGCTGCCGGCCCCGGCGGCGCCGAGGGTGGCCCGGCCGGGGGCTGGTGGCGTTGCTGCCTGTGGGGATGGCGGGGTCAGCAGGGGCGGCCCCCGCGGATGGAGGCGGGCAGGGGGCACTGGGGGCACGGCGGTACCTGAGGAGTTGGAGGGCAGGCGGGTGATGGTGTGACGGGCCAGGTCCACCACCCGGTCCACCTGGAAGAGCTGCAGGTCCTCCTCGTCCAGGGCGATGTCACCCAGGAAGGCGGCTGGGAGGGGAAGAGGAGGTGTGAACCCTCCTTTGTGGATCCCAAATCCCCTCGGGTTCCTTTCCCCAGCCGCTCCACGCCTGGCAAGCCCCCAAGATGAAGGCAAACCCTTCCTCCCCTCCTCCTCCTCTTCCTCCTTCAGCTGAGCGTGGTGCCGGCCGGGCTCCCCCTGCTCCCCAGCAGCTGGAGCCAGCCCCGCTCTCACATCTGGATCACATAAAACCCATCCATCATTAGGGTTTCTATTATTATTTGTGTTGCAAGACTGCCTTTCTTTCCCCCCACTTTTGCTGGCTTTAGGACCCCCTTCCTGCCTGGCTCTTGCCCCCCGAGCTCCGACAGCCCCAGGATGCTCCAACCAGCGACCTCTGAGTCATCTGCCAGCGCGGAGCGGAGCCATATGGGCCGGGAAGCTCCCGCTGCGCCCAGCGCCCGCAGGAGCGGGGCCGGCCGTCTGCCGGGGCCGGGACCCCCCCTCCAACACCAGGGCATGCTTTAGCATCACGGGGCTGGAGGACATAACCCTGCTCGTAACCCTTCCTCCTCCTCCTCCTCCTCCGTGACTCGGGGCCGCGGGACACGCGCGGCTCCCGGCGCTTGGCCGGCCCCGAGCCCCGGGGACGCGGCGGCTCCCGCGGAAACGCCGGGGCTGGCTGAGGTCAGGCGGCGGCTCCGGAGGTGGCCGCAGTGGGGTCGGGGTTCCTCAGCAGTTTTTTGGGGAGAGCAGAGGGTGCCTGGAACCCCCAGGCCTCGCCACCCCTCGGGAAGGGCAGTGGTGGGGAATGGGGTGGCCGGAGCAGCTCAGGGGATGAGGGCGAGCGGAGCCAAGGTCGCGCTCCAGGCAGTTAAGCAAATGGATCCCAAAAGAGCCACTAATTATGAAGGCAAGGCGGGACAATGAGGATAACCCGGAGAGGTCCAGAAAGCCGGCACGGGGTGAGAGGAGCAGCCATGGGATCAGAGGAGCAGACTGGATCCCATCCCTTTCCACGGCCCCGAGCCCAAACCTCGCCCCAGCGGTGGTGTGGAGCGCTTCGGGGTGAAGGAGCCACGGTTTGGGGCTGTCCCCAGCACTGACCGGTGGGTGAATCCCACCGGGGGAGGCTCTGGGGTGGAGAGCAGACCTGTGGCAGCGCCGAGGGAAGAGCAAACAAGCCGGGGCCGGCACCTCCCCTGGCAGCGACCTGCGGCTGGCACGGCCAGGCTGCAATTTGAGGGCAGAGCAGAGGCAGGAGCCGGCCCCGGCCTCCCCACACCCTCCCCGGGGCCGGGAGAGACGTGTCCGAACGGGCAGCGCGGGGGAGGACCAGGGCCGGGGAGCAGGACGAGCATCCCGTGCCAAGAGCTGCATGGAAAGACAAGGGAAAGTAAGCTCGCTTACAGCCGAGCAAGCGCCGGCGGAGCCAAGTGATATAGAAACCATATGTGAGGGATTTGGGAGACGTGAGAGAGCCGGGCAGGCCAGCCCGGGGATGGGGGGCTGCTTTTCCCGGAGGTTTGAGGCAGCTGGGCTGCCCCAGAAGCCCGCAGGCCACGGGGGACGGAGGAGGGTGGCTCCCGGAGAGGCCGTGGGGCTGCCCCGGCAGCGATCCCTGTACGGACACGTCGGGGCCAAGCCCAGAGTGTCGGATTGAGAAACCTCCAGTTTGGTTTGGGCTCCGGTCACGTCCTCCTCCCACTCGCTCCCTGTGCACCCGTGGAATGAGGTGACACGTGGGGTACTTTGGGAGGGGTCTCTGCTCACCAAAAGCCCCCAGACTCTGTTAAGCTCCCCAAAGGGCTTCCCTGGGGACACTGCCACGCTGCTGCCACTTGTCCCTTCCCTGTTCATGTGGGAGAGGTGGAGGGGACTCCTTGCAAGCAAAGGGGACCCCCTGCAAGTGAGGGGGACCCTCTGCAAACAGGGGGGTCTCTTGGCAGGAGAGGTCCCAGCCCTCTGCTGGGCACAGCCCAGGTTGGAACAGGGGGAAACACCCCCCGAGGGGTCACACCCCCAGCAGCCATTCCCTGCAGCACACCCCCTCACCCCGCCAGGGCACGGCGCCCGAGACCCCAAACCAGGGGACACAGATCCCCAGCCATCCCTGGAGGTGTCCTGGTGCCCCCGAGCTGCTCCCAGCCTGGGAGACCGTGGGCTGTGCCACAGGGGGCTGCTCTCTGCCCAGTCACAGAGGCCCTGGGGGCAAGGTCCGAGCCGCGGCGGTGCCAGCGGGGAGGATGCGATGCCAGCGGGACGCCAGCTCCAAGGTCAGGCGTGGGGCACGGAGCAGTCGGGAGTGAAGAAGAGGAGGGGAGGATCATCCCAGCTCCATCCCTGCCACCCCCCAGCACACAATCAGCCCTTTGGGAGCTGCTCCCACGGAGCTCTTCCCCCTCCGCAGCCGGGAGATAGCTCAGCCCTCCTCTGTTGTTTGACTTTTCGTGCTGTGTTTTCTTTCGGGTTCTCGGAACGGTGACGTAACCCCGGGGCCGAAGCTTTAGACAAACAAGGTTTTTCATTCGGACCCGGGCCAAACCCCTCAGCACCCCATCCCGATCCTACAGGCACCTCCTGCCCCCTCAGGGCTCCCTGGCTGCCCCTGTAGGGTCCCTGTCCTCCCTGTCGGGGATGCAGGAGCTCAGCATCCCCCTGGGCAAGGTGAGCCGTGCAGGGGGTGGCCACGGGCCTGACCTCTCTGGCATCGCTGGGATTTTGGGATGAGCCTGACCTCGGGCCCCACCAAGGTTGGGAACCGTGTTGCAGGAAAAATACGATAAAACACGCGGTGGGAAGAGGCCGGGGCGCGAACGCGATGTTCTGCTGAGCCGGGAAAAGCAAACAGAGCCATGGGGAAGCCTTGGCAGGGCGGGCGGCAGATAAACAGCACGGGATCATATTCCAGGTCAGTCTGGGGCAGAGGAGGCTCCGTGCATGGTACAGGGCAGGAGGGACCCTCACCCCTGCCAAGATCCACCAGAGGGTGGGAAAGACCCTCATCCTCCTGTGGGTCTCAGCAGCCCTTGAAGGACACCACGCAGGGGGGACCCTCATCCCTGTGAAGATCCCACCAAAGAGCACCAGGTGGGAAAGACCCTCAGCCTTGTGCAGGTCCCACAGGTGTTTGAAGGTTCCTGAGCGGGAGGGATTCTCATCCCCGTGTGGGTGCCAGGAACCCTCAAAGGGCCCTGTGCAGGATGGGCAGCGTGGGCCCAGCCCAGCATTCCCTCAGAGGTTCAGCAGCTCCATCCCAGTCATCCCAAACCCTCGTGCGAGTCCCGAGCATCCCTCCGGTGCAGGCAGGATTTGGGATGTGGAAGGAAGCAGGGATTGAACCGCTCTGCCCCAGCAGGGAACGGGATGGAAGCGAGATCTTAGATAAGTGCACCGCGGCCTCAGCCGAGCTGCCGGGTTGTAAAGCCACGGAGCCACCGGAGCAGCATCCCACTGGCTCCCGGAGCCCTTAAATATGTGAGGAATGCTCCTCGCACCGCCCCTCGCCCCCGCACGCCGGCCCAGCTGCGCGGCAAAACACGCCGGGGCCGCGGCCCGACGAGAGGGGACCCCTCTGCTCTGGGGGGTCCCCTGGCCCCGGGGGTCTGCCCTGCCCGCGGCGGGGGCGGGCTGGGGAGGTGGAAGGATGCCGAGCATCCCGGGGTTTTGGGGCTGGGGGAGCAGCCGGGTCCCCGCAGGGAGACCCCCGGGACAGCGGGGACAGGGCGGAGGGGAAGCAGCCCCTCTCCTGCCCCCCGGCACCGGCGCAGCCCCTCTCCCGGTGCCCCTCGCCGGCGGCGGGAGAGAAGGAGCAGCCAGCCTGTAAACGCCGGGGCGAGGAGTATTTGCTTTCCCAGAGCACCTTCCGAGCAACACAGCAGGCACAAAGCAGGAATTCAAGCCTCCGAGGCCAGGCTGGGAGCCAGGCCAGATCACGGCCCCTGTGCAGGCTTGGGGAAACTGAGGCACGGGGAGATAGAGCCACGGGACAACCCCCAAGAGCTCAGATATCCGTCACTGCCATCCCCCACCTCCGGCTTCCCGGCTGGAGCATCCTTATCGCATCTGGTGGTTTTGGGATGCCCAGAGCTGTGCCAGCACCTGGCACCGGGCATCCAGCAGCTGGACAAGGCACAGAGGCTCCAGGACAACATCCAAGGTGGAGGGATGATCCCAATCCCGAATTCCCTCCGGTGCAAGGCACATCCTCCCTCCGCCAACGCTTCCCACAGCCAAATTCCCTCCCCAGCCCTGGGCAGTGGCATTCAGGCTCCAGCCAAGCCCTTTGCCTGCTCCAGGCCATGAAATAAGCACCGTGGAGGAGCCTCTAATAAACATCCCGGGCAGCAAACAAATTCCCGGGGCAGGAAACGTCCATCAGGGGCAGGTTGGGAGTGGGAGGGATGGTTGGAGCACTCCAGGGGAGCCTTTTCCTTCTGCTCCTCTTCCGTGACAGCAAACGGAGGAAAAAGCCTCCTGCAGGGCTCGGCGTGGAGGATGCCAAACCCGAGGCACGCCGGAGCCCCGGGACGGAAGGAGCCGTGTGCAGGGAGCGAGGTCTCCCCGCATCCCCTCTGCAAAGCCAGGTCACCGAGGAAAACACATCCCGGGCCAAGAGCACCAGTTCCTGTGAAAGGGAGAGCTGCTGGAAAGGAAAATATTTGGGAATTGCACTGCCAAGGGGATGTCGGGGGGGGTTGTCGTCACTTTGGAGAGGAGCCTGGTGGCAGCGGGGACAGCGAATGGAGACGGGGACGGGCCCTGACACCCGGCTCCACACACGTGGGGCATCCCGGGCCCTCCTGTGCCGGTCCCCGGCTCTGCCAAAGGGCTCCCAGACCTCTGGACATCCTCCCCGGGGCTCTGGCTGTAAACATCCCCCCCTGTTGTGCTTCCTGTCCTCACAATCCCCCCTCCCAGCACACCTTAACCCCTTCCGAGGCTGCTCCCGGCTCGCTGTCAGTCCCTCCTGCAGCTCGGGATGTTCCCACTGCCTTCCCCACGTGCGTGGAGCGCGGTTTGCCACGCCAAGTGTGCCAGCAGCGATCTCCCGCAGCCCTTGGCCAGGTGATAAGCGGGACCTCCGCTTCCCACGGCTCGGCGGGATGCGCTGGGAGCCGTTTTCTCTCCAGAGACCTCTAAGAATCCTCAGCAAAGCCACAGGCGGGCAGGAGGACACGTTGTTGCCCGGAAAACACCCTTCCCGGGGAGAAATTTCGGGGAAACCCCACGGCGAGCCATTCTCCCTCCTCTCACCGCGTCCCCCACCCCCCGGCCGCTTTGTTCTCCCCGGGTCTCCCCGGGGCCGCCCCGTCCTTCCCGGCCATGTGTTTCCCAGCCCCGGATAAAGCCTCAGGAAGCGCCGTCTCCCCCCTGGGCACGACCCGCCGGCGTGAATCAGCAGCCGAGGCGTTTCCCAGGAGCCAGGGAAGGGAGGGCAGCGAGGAGCGAGCCCCCGGCCCCGCCGTGGCACCCCGGGCCCCCGCCGGAGGATGCCGCCGCGCCGAACGGGTGATTACACAAAGATAAAGCAGATCCCGGGACGGGCCTGAGATTTCCAAGGTTTGCCGAGCCCTGAACCGCAGGCCTCCCGCCGGCCCCGGCTCCGCGGGTGGATTTTTACCCTGCATGAATAAGTGACATATAACGGCTGGAAAATATTTTTGGGCAGCTTGACAAGTGTGACTGCAACCAGTAGCCTGGGCTGGCTACGCCTGGAAAGT
Source organism: Vidua chalybeata (assembly GCF_026979565.1). Lineage (NCBI taxonomy): Eukaryota > Metazoa > Chordata > Aves > Passeriformes > Viduidae > Vidua > Vidua chalybeata. The sequence goes on along the minus strand of NC_071557.1, from coordinate 1,572,999 downwards.
GTAATCTAGGTGAAATCCCAGCGGCTGGAGAACTCCAGGCACAGCTGGGAAGCTCCTACAGCCGGGAAAGGGGGCTCAGACCCCCAGCCCCATCCGTGTGTCCCGTGGTTCTGCCACGCAGGTGATGCTGAGCTCCCCGTGGGAGTTTGGGAGAGAAGATCCCCCCCAAACACCCACTTTGGGGGGCTGTGTGACCCCCCAAGGGCTCTGCACCCCCGTGTTCCCCTCCCCAGGGGTGATAGAATGCCGGACAGGGGGGTTTCAGCCCCCCAGCTTAGCCAGGCACCCCAAATTGTGGATGTGGAGCTGACCCGGGGTGCAAGGTGGGCTCCAACCCACACCCCCGGTGCTGGGGGCACCCAAGGGGTCCCGGCTCCCACCCCCAAACTGCTCAGCAAGCCGGGATGAGCCAGAGCGAGCCCTGGGGCCGCTGTCCCAGCGCAGCTGGGGGTGGTGGGAGCCATTCCAGCCGCCTTTCCCAACCGGAGATCCGACCCGGATCTGACCCGGCGGCTGCTCCCGGGCACCGAGACCTGACCGGGTGAAGGGAAGCCGGGGCCACGGCCGGTTCCTTCCTCCCCGGCTGCCCGGGGGCTGCTCCAAGGGCTGCATCTCCCAGCGGTTTCCCGTTTTGGCATCCTTGGAAGCGACGCGGCGGCACGGGAGGCTCTTCCCCTTCCGCTGGCACCGCTGCAGACGGGTGGCATCACCGGGGTGGCCGGCGAGCCGCGGGCAGCCGGTGGCCTCAGGATACCTCTGGCATGAGGAACACAAATCCCTCGCCCGGTGTTTTCCCCTCCCCGGAGCCACGGCGGTGGCAAAATTTCGGTGCTCGGCTGTTTCTGGCACTGCCCAGAGCTCAGGGGAGGATCTCAACACCCCAAAACTGAACCAAACCCTCACATGGGATACCGGGGGGTGGGATCAGGGGGAAGCCATGGGGGGGTCAGGAGGATGCCAGGGGGTTCTGGCTCCCCGGAAAACTGAATTTCACCATCTCGGTGCTGTGGAGCCAAACGAGGGTGAATCCCCGGCTCGCTCGATGCGTGGCAGGGCCTGATCCCCTCCCCCCCGCCCCCCACTCCCGTAATTAAATTAATCCCATCAGGATCTCATAAAGGCAGGACGGGAAGGGGAAGGGGGCGACAGCCGGCCCCGGGAGGCGAGGGGGGGGTCTCGGGGTGCACAGGAGCGGGGCGAGGAGGGGACAGCGGAAAGCTCATGGATCGGGTGAAGCCTCGTCTCCGCCGCTCAGCTGGAGGAAGCGGGAGCGGAGGGAAGGCTCCAGCCGGCTCTGCCCGGACGGTTTTGCAAGCCTTGCTGTTTCAGCCCGGGAGGGCAGGAAGGGAAGGATTTTTGGCCAGAAAAAAGCCCTCGTGTAGACAGAGTTATATCAACAGCCGCCTTGCAGCGCAGACAATGCCAGTACAGAGAAACGTGATCCCCCGCCAGACCCCGGCCCTCGCAGAGGGCTCAGCCCTGCACGGCCCTCCCGTGCCTCAGTTTCCCCCCTCCCCAAATCCTTCCATCCCCTTTAGCTCGCACTGGGAGACAGGGTGCTGCGCCCCGCAGCACCCAGTTTGTTCCCAGCCCTTCCAAAACCTGGGGAGCAGCTCCGAACCCCCTGTCCCGGCACGGAGGGACCCCAGCCCGTGGTGGCACCTCCCGGGTGTCCCAGGGGGGGACGAGCTTTGGCTGCAGGCTGGGGGAGAGGGAGAAAGCCAAGGGGTGCAGAGTGTGGGTTCAGGGATGGGGGGCGGGATGGGGGTGTGGGGTTAGGGGTGGGGGTAGGGATGGGGGTGCAGGATGGGTCCGGCTCTGTGGTGGCGTGGGATGGAGAGGGGGGGCTGGGATGGGGGGCTGGGGGCTCCCCGCCGCCTTTGACAGCTGCCAGTGCAGCCAGGAGCGGGGAGGGAAAGCGGGGCGCCGGGCCAGCCCCCCCTGCTCCTCACCCTAAGTACAACCAGATGCATCCCGGAGCGGGACCGGCCGCTGCTCCTCCCGTCCCCCCGAGCCGCGGCGGCCGGGACTCCCCGGGTCCGGGGCGGCGGAGCCAAGTTCCGCCGTGCGGAGCCCAGAAGTGCGTGCTGGGCTCACTCACACTCGCCGCACTCGCCCGCACTCCCCCGCACTCAGTCCCGCACCCGCGGCCCCCGCGCTCCTCTTTGTCCGCCCGCCCGCTCCCCGCCGCGCATCCCCCGCTCCTACCGGCTTTGCAGGGGTCCTTGTAGTCCAGGGGCTCCTCGTCCTCCTCCTCTTCCTCCAGCACGTAGGAATAGTCCGGAAAGCGCAGGGCCCGGGCCAGGAGCAGGCAGAGGAGCAGCCCGCAGCTCCGCAGCCCGGCCATGGCTCCGGCCGGCGTTTTTTTTTTCCTCTCTTCCCTCTTTCCTTCCCTTCTTCGCTTTTTTTTTTTTTTTTTTTTTTTTTTTTTCCCTCCCTCTCTCTCCCTTTTTTTTTTTTTTTTTTTTTTTTTTTTTTTTTTTTTTAGGGAAATGAGATCTGGCGGGGGCGGGTTCAAGCGCGGAGCTCGGCCCCTGCAGCCCCGGGCGCAGGGCTCGGAGCGGGGCCAGCGCCGGGGGGGCGGCGGGGACGGGCTGTTGCGGGGACCTGGCCCGCAGCCTCCGCTCCTGCACCCTCCGGGCTGGGGCTGTCCCGTCCCGTCCCGTCCTGCACCTCCCGGGTCCCGTTTCGTATCCCCCGGTACCGATCGTGCTCTCTCCGGTACCGTCCCGATCCTACAGAGCCTCCCCGGTCCCGGGTCGTGCTCCCTGGTACCGATCCCGCTCTCCCTCAGTCCTGTTTAGTTTTCCCCGGTACTGATCCCGGTTTCCCCCAGTCCTGTTCCGTTTTCCCCGGTGCCGATCCTGATCTCCCTCAGTCCTGTTCCGTTTTCCCCGGTGCCAATCCTGATCTCCCCCAGTCCCTGTTCCATTTTCCCCTGTACCGATCCCGATTTCTCCCTGTCCTGTTCCGTTTTCCCCGGTGCCGATCCTGATCTCCCCCGGTCCTGTTCCGTTTTCCCCGGTACCGATCCCGGTTTCCCCCAGTCCTGTTCCATTTTCCCCTGTACCGATCCCGATTTCTCCCGGTCCTGTTCTGTTTTCCCCGGTCCCAAACCCACCCCCGTCCCCCAGAACCGATCCCTCACCCGCCGCTCCGTGTCCCCCGATATTTCTCCTGCCCCACTCCGTCCGGTGTTCCCCCGAGTCCGACCCTCGTTCCCCTCCCCGCTCCCATCCGGTGCCCCCAGCCCCGTTCGTGCCACCCCTCGGTCCCGTCTCATATTCCCCGGTACCGATCCAGGCCCCCCTGCACGCCCTGGATCCATCCTGGCCCCCCAGTATTCCCAGGACACAAATTCCACATCTCCCAGCACCCATCTGTCCCCTTCGGTGTCACCCCGTGTCCCCCAGCACCCCCAAATTACCCAGCCCCGCACCCCATGTACCCCAAATTCCCACCCCACATCACAGCTCCCGCATTCCCCACATTTTCCAGTCCCATCTCTCCAGGTCCTGGACTCCCAGTCCTCCATGTCTGCTTCTTCAGCCCTTATCCTGCACCCCAAATCCTGGCCAGCACCCCAAGGACGGAATGAGCACCCCAGGAGCTGGAAAAGCACCCTGGGAATGGTGGGCAAGGAGCCCAGGAGCAGGATGAGCACCCCAGGAAGGTTGGGTGAGTGGAGGAGCACCCCAAAAGCTGGGCAAGCATCCCAGGAAGGGTAGCCAGGCACCCCAAAAGTGGGATGACCACCTCAGGGAGGGTGTGTGAGCACCTTGGGATCAGGATGAGCACCCCAGGAACTGGAAAAACACCCTGGGAATGGTGGGCAAGGAGCCCAGGAGCAGGATGAGCACCCCAGGAGCAGGATGAGCACCCCAGGAGCAGGATGAGCACCCTGGGAATGGTGGGCCAGGAGCCCAGGAGCAGGATGAGCACCCCAGGAACTGGAAAAACACCCTGGGAATGGTGAGCAAGGAGCCCAGGAGCAGGATGAGCACCCCAGGAGCAGGATGAGCACCCCAGGAGCAGGATGAGCACCCCAGGAGCAGGATGAGCACCCTGGGAATGGTGGGCCAGGAGCCCAGGAGCAGGATGAGCACCCCAGGAGCAGGATGAGCACCCTGGGAATGGTGGGCCAGGAGCCCAGGAGCAGGATGAGAACTCTGGGAATGGTGAGCAAGGAGCCCAGGAGCAGGATGAGCACCTTGGGAATGGTGGGCCAGGAGCCCAGGAGCAGGATGAGCACCCCAGGAGCAGGATGAGCACCCCAGAAGGAGGATGAGCACCCTGGGAATGGTGGGCCAGGAGCCCAGGAGCAGGATGAGCACCCCAGGAGCAGGATGAGCACCCCAGTGAGCACTTGGGGAGCAGGGGGAGCCCCCCAGGATGATCCCAGCCCCCCAGGGTGGCCAAGGCACAGAGACACAAGCCTGTCCCCTTGCAGTGGCCCTGCCTGGGACATTCCAGCCTGGCAGTGCTGCAGTAGGATCTGGCTCATCCCGTGCTGCTCCTACAAACCCATCCCTTATCCTCTCACAGCACTCCCAGACTTGCATTGACTTCCTTTTTTAGGATTTTAAGTGTTTCCTGTGTCTGATGGCCTGCACAGGGACACACTGGGTGACACTGGCATCCAGGATCTGCTCCTTCCCTGACCACCAAGCCCCCAAATCCCCTTTCCCTTCACTTTTGGGGATCCCCTGCATCCAGGCCTGGCTCATTCCCACCGGGAGTGACGGAGTCTCCTTCACCCCCTATCTCTGCTGTCGTTTTCCTCCCCCATCAGGATCATCCCAGGATGTTTTCCTCATTCTCCCTTATTGCAAAACCCACATCCAGCAAAACTTTCCTCCTCAAAGCAGATAAATAAACCCTGGAAAACCGGGCTGACTCCGTGTCCCCTCTCTGCCCCTGGCCCTCACATCACACAGCGCATCCCAGGAATGGGAATTTGGGGAGCAACTGCTGGATTCCACTCCGACCTCAAGCCGGTCTCCCAAGAAAACAAACAAACTTTTGGAATACTTTTTGTTTTCATCCTGTGCTCGGGCTGGGGAGGATGTTTGCGGGCCGAGTCCCTGGATGATGTAAATCCATGATGTCAGGATCCAGCCGTTGCTTTCCACCCTGAGATCGCCCCTTTCTCACGGAGCGCTCCGGGGAGCCGAGCCTCTCCGAGGAGGCTTTTCCCAGCTCGGCTTTCCCACGCCAGGCTCAGCTCCTGGGACCCTGGAGGCCACTGGCCACCAGCATTCCAAGCTGGAGCCCTACCTGGAAGAGGAGCAGAGCATCCTGAGCATCAGGATGGGAATGTCCTCATCCCAGGAGCCCTGGGTGGATGTCACCTGGCACGGGCACACGGATTCCAGCGCTCCTACCTCAGCCTTGCCCGCCCTGCAGGGCTTCCTTGGCATCCTGAAATGTCAAGTGGGCGATGCCAAGGCCTGGCACCGGCACAGCCGTGAGGGTGGGGGACACCGGGAGCTGCCAGGAGCATTCCTGGATCCCATCCTCAGCTCTCCGTGGCTTCCATCCCCAAAACCTCCACAGCAGAGAGCAGCCCGGCGTGTTCCCAGCACCTTTTCCCTCACGGAACCAGGACTGGTGACCCCCTGTGCAGTGAGTGACTGGCACGGGACTGTCCCCTGTAGCCACAGTGACACAACCCAGGGGGGTTGGAGGGTGGTAGCTCCTCTTCCCAGGGATGGGATCCCCCAATCCCAGCACCCGCTGGGGGTTTTTACTCTGATTTCCCCTGCCGGGACTCCCGAGGTCTCCACTGTGCCGCAAACCTCTGGAAATCAGGATACCGGAATTATTGCACAAGGACCCGGTCCTGCCAACTTTCTGTCACCTCCTCCATCTGCTCCAGCCTTGGGGGGGAGGCTGAGGGGGTCTGGGGGTCAGGGAGGGTGTGGGAGGGGACACCCCGGAGCTGCAGGAGGCCCTGGATGGATGCCCCACATCCCGGCCAGCTGCAGCTGCGCCTTCCCGGCAGGAGCAGCTTCCCTGGTGCCAGGAGCGGGAAAGGGGGCTGGAGCCAGGTGTGGGGGCACTGGGGGGCTGGTGCTCCCCGCTTTGGGGTGGGCACAAGGCAGCTGTGGGGCTGGTGGGCTCCCATTCCCGGGGGATTGGATGGGCTGGGCCATGTTCCTCCTCTCAGCACCAGGCCAATGTCCTGGTCCTAATAACTCCTGGTCCTAATAATGCCAGAATCCCATCCTAATAAAGCCTGATCCTAATGAAGTCCTGGTCCTTATAACTCCTGATCCTTATAGAACCAGCATCTCAGTCCTAATAATGACTGATCCAAATAACACCTGATCCCAATAGCACCAATATCCCACTCCTAACAACTCCTGGTCCTAATATCACCAACACCCTGATCCTAATAATTCCTGATCCTAATAGTGCCGGCATTCCTGTCCTAATAACACCTGAGCCTAACAATGCCTGATCCCAACACCAGCTCCCTCAGCCTAAAAATCCCAATAATTCCCAATTCTTATAATGCTGATCCTGATAACTCCTGATCCCGACAGCCTGTCCTAAATCACCCCGGTGCTAATGATCGCTGTCCTCGGGCAGCGTCTGGTGGCGGCGCTGCTTTCGGCACAGGCTGTCTCCAGGAATAGCTCCCAGACCCGATTCCTGCCCTTCTCCTTTATTCCCGCCTGGCAGAGGACAGACCCATTTTTCAGGCCAGCCAGGCTCTGGCAGCAGGATGGGCCAGCTCAGGTCAGGCAGCCACGCTCGGGAGGGGGGCTCTCAGTGAGCCCCCAGGCTGTGGCTGCGGCTGCAATTCCCCCAAAATTCAAGCCCGGAGCCCCTCAAGGCATTTTTTAAGGCAGGGGGAAGGCGGGAGCTGGCGGGAGCGAAGAACTGGAACGGAGAATTGTGTTTTCTTTAAATGTCATGTTTTTTTAAGCTCATTTTTGCACTTGGGTTTGGCGAAGCTGAGAAGACTTAAGTGACAAACCAGCTGTCCCCCGGCACAGCGCAGACACCCCCGCCCCGCCCCCGGCCCCACGCCCGCAGCCCCCCCAGCGCCGACCCCCGACCCCTCCTCACCCCCCGCACCCCAAAATCGGGGTGGGCGGCGCGGGGGCGGCCGCGGAGGAGCCCCCGATGCTCCCAGCGGGGCTGTGCCCGTCGGGGGTGCTGCAAGGCAAAGCTGGCGCTGTGAGGGTGCTGCCGGGGGGGCGGGGGTCCCGCAGCCCCCCCTGCCCACCCTGCGGACTCACCCCGCGGGGCTAAGCCCAGTAAACAGGGAGGAGGCTGCACAGGATGCCCGCCGTGGTGCCCAGGAGGGAGCGGTCAGCCAGGGGCACGGAGATCTTGTCCTCAGCCTGGCCAGGGGGGACAAGGGACATTCTTCATCATCCTCTTCATCATTCCACCCCTCAGGGAGGGGCTGCACAAGGCACTGAGGCCCCCTGGCCCCCCCTGGCCCAGCCAGGTCCTCACCTGCCGGCGCTGGAAGGTCTCGACCACGGTGTCCAGCCCCGGGATGTTGTCCTTGTCCACGCGGGTCACGTAGCAGGCGCGGTGCAGCCGGGCCCTGTAGCTCACCAGCAGCTGTTGGAAGCCAAAACCACGTCAGCTTCATGCCATCTCCCCCTCCCCGTGCCCCCAGAGCCCCCCACTCACATTCTTGTAATCATAGATGACCGTGGCCGCGTTCCCGTCCCCGCTGTCCAGGTAGAAAGTGACCGCGTCCTCTTCCCAGGCCGGTCCAGCCCACAGCTCGCCCCGCAGGACCTGGAGGGGGCCGAGGGGGGATCTCAGAGGCTGCAGCAGCCCCTTCCCCTGGGCATGGGGGGGTCCCTTCTGATGGCATTGGGTGGGGGGGGTGCCCACTCACGGTGTCGGCGTGGCGCCGGTCAACGCTCAGCCACATCAGCAGGGCGCCGGCGATGATGACCGCCAGCAGGACCAGCACGACCACCACGATGAGCAGGCAGCGGAGGCGGCCGCAGCTCAGGAGCTTGCGAGGCAGGTAGCAGAGCAGCCGCGGGACGAAGCACAGGGACTTCTTGAGGCAGCCGGAGCAGCTGCCGCAGCCAGGACACTTGGGGCACGTGGGGCACTTGGGGCACTTGCAGCACTTGGGCAGGCAGCAGCATTTGGCGCAGCACAAGCTGCATCTGGTGCAGCATTTGGCGCAGCACAAGCTGCATCTGGTGCAGCATTTGGCGCAGCACGTGGCGCAGGGCAAGCAGCAGCCTGGGCAGCAGCAGCCGTTCCCCGGGTCCTGAGGGTGCAGGAAAGTGAAGGGAGAAGGGGTCAGGGCGGTGGAGGTGGGAGCTGGGGGGTGCAGGAGGTTGGGGCTGGCATTACAGCTCTTGTCTTGCTGCCCCCCAGCATCCCACTGCCCCTGGGCACTGGGAATGTGGCATCCCACGGTCCAAACCCCCATCCCAGGCACTGGTGCCTTGCTGGGATAAACTGGGCAAAGCCCTGTGCCCAGCTGGCTGCAGGGACACCGCGGTGTGGCAGTGCCACCCTGCAGGGACTCACCTCCTCTTCAAGCACCACCTGCTTCATGCTGCTCTCCATGGCTGCCTCTGCCTCCTCCTCCTCCTCCTCCTCCTCCCATTCCCAGCCCAGTCCAACTGCAGGGACTGGGAACTTTATACTGGGACACTGGGGTGGGGACCCTGTGGAGGGTTTGGTGGCCCCGGGGCGCAGCCAGGCCCTGGCATGTGACCCTCTCCACTGGTGTTTGCTGAGCGCCCACTCCCAGCTGGATCCCCCCGGGAACCGGCTGCTCAAGAGGCTCCGAGGGCACTGGGTCAAGGACCCTTGTCCCCAGGCACGGGGACTTCTCTGCTGCCCAGGAGCGAGGTGGCAGGGCCAAAGCAAACCCTCCAGGGTGGAGCATCCGGCTGTAGGCGAGATCTGGCCCGTGTCCCTTGGCCAGCTCGGGCACCTGGAGCTGCTTGATGTGGCAAGGAACAAAGAGGACATTAAAGAGTTCCTGTAATCCCGCAGGGATGGGGTGGGAACGGGGTCACCATGGCGTGGGGAGTGTCCCTGACCCTCATTCCTGCTCCTGAGGCTGCCTGGACATCACTGCTGGTGGCTTTTGGGGCCAGCACAGGTGCCCACAATGTGGATTTGTTTGGGGTGAGGGGGTCCCAGCTCTGGCATGTCCCCCTCAGGTGGGAGGAGGACACTGCTGGGCCTTGGTTTTGCCCATCCATGAGCCCCTCCTGTACCTGGGACCCCTCCAGCCACCCCTGAGACCCCCAACACCCACAATACCGATTGGGGGGGGTGAATGCTGCCTCTTTTCCCAGGGTGTCAAGGGCCACGAGAGTCCCTTGAGTGGCTCCTGGCTGTTTGTTCTGTCACCGTGGTAGCCCTTATCACCTTTCCTGGCCCATGGCACCCTCTTGACCCAGCTCCTTATCACGGTCAGGGTTTTTTGGGAAGCAGAGCTGCTGGCTCTGAGCAACACGTGGAAATGTGCAATGTCCCTTCTGTTCCCAGCAAAGTGTCACCCCCCAGAGCTATGACCCTGCTCTCTGCCCGTGGCAGTGATTTTGGGGACAGCACTGAGTTTGCAGCTCTGGAAAGATCAATTCAATTTCCAGGGGCCTCTTTTTCCCCTCCCAGCCACGTTGCTCCTCTGTTTTTCAGGGCAGCACTTGGAAGTGGCCCCAGAGGTTGCTCCCAGCTGATGAAGGGGCAAGAAGGGCTGGAATGGATGGGAAAGGGGAGAGGATGGGGATGGGAATGTGGGGGAGCTGGAGCTGGAGCAAGTGGATCATGGTGTCTGTGGTCCCACTGGGGACGTGGCACAGTCCCTCTGTCCCCGTCTGCTCGAGGAGGGGACAGGGTTGGGAGCTTTTCCTGAAAGTCTGGAAGTGCAGAGGTTACTCCTTCCTCCTCACCCTCCATCCTCCAAAGTGGGGGGCACAGGTGGGGACACTGGGGGGACAGAGATGGGGACAATGGGAGGTCACAGGTGGGGACACTGAGGGGACACAATTGGGGACAATGGGAGGGCACGGATGGGGACAATGGGAGCATCGTGTGAAGTTCTGCTGCTGGCCCCCCGTGTTTGATCCCTCCCAACATGAGGGATTCCCCTCCCCACCCTGCACCCCACAAGGGGACACCCCTGGGACACGGTGTCCCTGTCCCCAACACCCAGGAAGGGCAAGAGCACACTTGGAGGCGGGGGCACAGGCTTTACTTTGTAGACAGAAGCAAATCCCGAAGCAAATCCCACTTTTTTTTAGGGCGAGAGCAGTGGGAAAGCCGCGGTGCCAAGCGACAGTGGATGGAGCGCCCCCGTGGCAGGGTGGCTGTCCCCGGGGTGGGGACGAGGAGGAGGAGGAGACATTCCCGGCTATCCCTTCTGGAAAGCAACGTGGGGGACAGTGACATCCCCATGTCGCTGTCCCATCCCGCTGGGAGCTGCTCCTACGCCCAGAACACGGGGACGGTGCTGCAGAGGATGTTGATGGTGGTGCCCAGGATGGAGCGGTCAGCCAGGGGCACGGCCTTGTCCCCAGCGTCCTCATCCTGCAGGACAGAGAACGGAGCAGAGCTGCCACCCTCGGCAGCCACACTGTCCCCTCCAGAGGGGACAAGCCCCCAGCCCCACATTTCCCAGGGGCTGGGCTGTGCTGAGCCCAGTGCGGCTCCACCCCCATGGCAGCGGGGTGGTCACCACTCACCTGCCGGCGCTGGAAGGTCTCGGTGACAGCGTCCAGCCCCGGGAAGTTGTCCTTGTCCACGCGGGTGATGTAGCAGGCGCGCTGACGCCAGGACCTGTAGCCGACCAGCAGCTGTTCGCAGACAGAGCCGGCTCAGCTCGGCACGGCCCTGTCGCCGTCGCGCCGCTCCCGCGGTCCCCACGCACCTTGCTGTAGTCGTACACCACCGTGGCCGAGGCGTTGAGCCCGTCCCGCACCGCGAACGTCCCGCTCCGCTCCTTCTTGCTCATGGCGAGCTTCTGGGGGGTCCCGTCGCCATCCAGCCCGTGGATGGTCATTCGCAACACCTGCCAGGGGCAGAGGGCTCAGGGAGCTCCGCGGGGACTGAACCCCATCCCTACAAAGCCGCGGGGCCATCCCAGCCCCGCTCCCGGAGCCGGTGGCACCGCGCTCCCTTCCTGCCCTCACCGTCTCGGCGTGTGACTCGCTGAGGTGCAGCCCCAGCAGGAGGAAGGTGACGTTGACCACCACGAGGGCCACCAGCACGAGGGCCACCATCAGCAAGAGGGTCTTGAGCTCGTGGGGGATGCAGGGCAGGCGCGGGGACTCCGTGTACCTCTGTTGGGGACACGGGGGAGCAGCCGGCTGAGCCGCCATCGCCGGGGGTGGCAGCGGGGGCTCAGGGTGGTTGGTGGGTGCTCCTTACCGGAGGTGCCTCCTCCATCAGCGCCTCTTTGGAGCTGTCGTCCATCTCTCCGTGTGCTCCTGTCCCTTTGCCAGCCCGAGCCCGGGGGCATTTATAGGATCCCGGGTGGCCGGGGAAGGCTGGGGCCACTCCAGCTGCCGAGTGCCACTTGTGCTGTTTGCTGAGCCCGCAGAAGAGCCAGGGAGGGGACACAAAACCTCCGAGGGCCTTTCCATGGCATTTGTCCGGCAGCGGTGGGTGTGCCAAGGCAAACAGTGGCCACTGCCCGCCCTCCACACCCAGCCCGGGGCTGCGGCAGGAGGGGCCCCAGCACCCCTAGCACGTTCCCGGGGTGGGGGGGGGCTGCACCCCTGGTTCTGCACGGGCAGCTGTGTGAGCCCCCCCTCCCCGGGGCGGGGAAGGAGCTGGCTGGACTCATTGTTCCCGCGGGCTCCGTGCCAGGGACGGCGCAGATGGACGCCTGGCATGGGAGAGATGGGTGCCTGGGACGGCCGGGTGCCCGGGGCGGCGTGGATGGGTGCCCAGGGTGGCGTGGATGGGTGCCCAGTGTGCTGCGGCCACAGCGGGCAGGGGAAGGAGCTGGCGCGGGCAGCGCTGCAGCGCCGAGCTGGGGGAGCCGCTGCGGGGTGGGTGGGGGGGGGGGGTGGGGGGGGGGGGGCGTCACCCCTGTCGTGTCCCCCAGTTCTGCGCACCCCAAGAGCAGCCGGTGGCCGCCCCGCCCGGCGTGGAACCCCGAGTTTGGTCGCTGCCGGGGACACGCGCGCACGGACACGCGTGCACGGGGATGCTGGCGCTGCCACTCAGCCGCATCCCTCCCTCCCTCCTTCCCTCCCTCCCTCTCTCCCTCCCTCCCTCCCTCCCTCCCTCCCTCCCGCAGCACCGGGCATGGTGTGCTGCAGAGCCGCGGGTCAGGCGCCCGCAGCCTCCGCCGCTTCTCCTCCACCCTGAGGTCCGCGGGGGAATAAAAAAGAGAGGGGAAAAAGGTTTTTTTTGTTTTCCGCAGCTCCCGGGCACGGCGGCGTTGGGAGCAGCTCCCGGGACCGAGCAGGGATCAGGCCAGGGCGTGATGGAGCTGCGGCGCGGCAGGAGGATGCCGAGGGACCAGCTCCCTGCTCGCCTCCTCCTCCTCCTCCTCGCCGTGGCCTGGCTCTGGCAGCCGGCGGAGGGGCGGCGGCCCCCCCGGCCTCCCCCTTGCCCCCCGAGCTGCTCCTGCACCCGGGACACGGCTTTTTGCGTGGACTCCAAGGCCGTGCCCAAAAACCTGCCCCCCGAGATCATCTCGCTGTGAGTAGCCGGGGTGGGGACAGCGATGGGGACAGCGTCACATGCCAGCAGCGCAGGGCTGGCAGGGGCTGCTGGCTGTCCTGGAGGGGCAGGGACGCCCCCGCTGTGCTGCATGGGGTGGGGGGGACGCGCGGCAGGGCGGGGTACGGTCAGTGTGGGGGGCTCCGGGGGAAGGAGGAGGCTGGGGACAGCCGGGGACAGCCGGGGACATGTCCCTGTGTCCTGCGGTGCTGGCACACGCAGCCAGCCAGCAGTGCCAAACGGAGCGGGGCTGCAGCCCGTCCCCGCCGCGACCTTGGGCAGCAGAAGGCCGAGGGGACACGGCTGTGACCTTGGCCACCGGAGCCCCGAGGGGACACGGCTGTCACCTTGGCCACCGGAGCCCCGAGGGGACACGGCTGTCACCTTGGCCACCGGAGCCCCGAGGGGACACGCCTGGGGGGGGGGGTCAGATGGAGGATCCCTGGGGACAGGGCTGTTCCCCGGAGCCTGGCACGGGGACGTGTGGCAGATGTGGGTGTTTACACTGTGTGCGTGTGCTTACACACCTGTTTGTGTGTGTTACACATGTGTGTGTGTGTGCTTACACACCTGTTTGTGTGTGTTACACTGCGTGTGTGTGCTTGCACACCCGTTTGTGTGTGTTACACCTGTGTGCACGTACTCACACACCCATTCACGTGTGCTCACACACGTGTGTGTTTGCTTACACACCCGTTTGTGTGTGTTACACTGTGTGTGTGTGCTTACACACCCGTTTGTGTTTGTTACACATGTGTGTACTTGCACACCCCTTTGTGTGTGTTACACTGTGTGTGTGTGCTTGCACACCCGTTTCTGTGTGTTACACCTGTGTGCATGTACTCACACACCCATTCATGTGCGTTCACACACATGTGTGTGTGCTTACACACCCGTTTGTGTTTGTTACACATGTGTGTACTTGCACACCCCTTTGTGTGTGTTACACTGTGTGTGTGTGCTTGCACACCCGTTTCTGTGTGTTACACCTGTGTGCATGTACTCACACACCCATTCATGTGCGTTCACACACATGTGTGTGTGCTTACACACCCGTTTGTGTTTGTTACACATGTGTGTACTTGCACACCCGTTTGTGTGTGTTACACTGTGTGTGTGCTTGCACACCCGTTTCTGTGTGTTACACCTGTGTGCACGTACTCACACACCCATTCATGTGCGTTCACACACGTGTGTGTGTGCTTACACACCCCTTTGTGTGTGTTACACTGTGTGTGTCTGCTTACACACCCGTTTCTGTGTGTTACACCTGTGTGCATGTACTCACACACCCATTCACGTGTGCTCACACACGTGTGTGTTTGCTTACACACCCGTTTGTGTTTGTTACACGTGTGTGCTTGCACACCCCTTTGTGTTTGTTACACCTGTCTGTGTGTGCTTGCACACCCGTTTCTGTGTGTTACACCTGTGTGCACGTACTCACACACCCATTCACGTGCGTTCACACACGTGTGTGCACACGGCCCCGGCCCAGGGGCTGCCGCAGGGCGTGGGCAGCCTGGCGTGGGTGCCAGCCCCCTGCCCCTCGTGCCCTCTGTGTCCCCACGCCGGGCACGGTGGCTGCTGGGGTCCCTCTGCCAATGCCGGCACCCCTCACGGGCTGCACCGGCGGGCAGCAGGTGACACAGAGCCCGTGCTGGTGGCACGGGGGGGTGGCAGTGCCACGCTGCTGCCGTCCCCTCTCCTGCAGCTCCGTCTCTCCCGCAGGACCATGGTGAACGCGGCCTTCACGGAGATCCGCGAGGCGGCTTTCGCCCACATCCCCTCCCTGCAGTTCCTGTAGGTCTCCCGTGCCCCCGCTGCTCCCCTCGGTGCCCACCCTGCCCAGCCCACCGCTGACCCATCCCCCTTGTCTTTGCAGCCTCCTCAACTCCAACAAGTTCACGCTGATCGGGGACAACGCCTTCGCCGGGCTCTCGCACCTGCAGTACCTGTGTGTGACACGGGGACGGGGACACGGGCACAGGGAGGGCACACGGGGGACCCTCGGGGTGGCTCCGTCACTGTCTGCTCCCGTTCCAGGTTCATTGAGAACAACGACATCCAGGCCCTTTCAAAGGCCACGTTCCGCGGGCTCAAGTCCCTGACGCACCTGTGAGCACCTGGGGGACACTGTGGGGGTGGCCCTGTCCCTTCATCACTGTCAGGGACGTGTCACCTCCACAACGCTTCTTGTCCCCAGGTCCTTGGCCAACAACAACCTGCAGACGCTGCCACGGGACCTCTTCAAGCCTCTGGACATCCTGAGTGACCTGTGAGGCCGCCACAGCACTGGGGACACGGGGCTGGGGAGAGGGTGACATCCCAGGGGCTGGCACTCGGGCAGGGCGCGGTGTCCTGGGTGTGACTCGGTGCCATCTCTGGCAGGGACCCTGGGACACTGAGCTGGGGAGGGGGTGACACACCAGTGGGTGCTGGGGGTGACTCGGTGCCATCCTTGGCAGGGACCCTGGGACATTGAGCTGGGGAGGGGGTGACATCGCAGCGGGTGCTGCGGGTGACTTGGTGCCATCCTTGGCAGGGACTCCAGGACATTGAGCTGGGGAAAGGGTGACATCGTGGTGGGTGCTGGGGGTGACTCGGTGCCATCCCTGGCAGGGACCCTGGAACATTGAGCTGGGGAGGGGGTGACACACCAGTGGGTGCTGGGGGTGACTCACTGGCAGGGACCCCCAGGACATTGAGCTGGGGAAAGGGTGACATCGTGGTGGGTGCTGGGGGTGACTCGGTGCCACCCGTGGCAGGGACCCTGGGACATTGAGCTGGGGAGGGGGTGACACACCAGTGGGTGCTGGGGGTGACTCGGTGCCACCCCTGGCAGGGACCTCCGTGGCAACACGCTGGCCTGTGACTGCAAGATCAAGTGGCTGGTGGAGTGGCTGGAGAGCACCAACACCACGGTCCCCGCCGTGTTCTGCAGCAGCCCCGGGCAGTTCGAGGGACAGCGGATCCGGGACCTGGCGCTCGGTGACTTCCAGTGCATCACCACGGGTAAGGCACCACCGTCCCCTGCCACCTGTCACACGTCACCTCGCTCCTGGGTGTCCGGACCTTCACTGCCACCTCTCCCTGCTCCAGATTTCGTGATGCACCAGGTCCTGCCCTTCCAGGCGGTGTCGGCCGAGCCCTTCACCTACGCCAGCGACCTGTACGTGGCCCTGGCACAGCCGAGCGCCAGCAGCTGCTCCATCCTCAAGTGGGACTACGTGGAGCGCAAACTGCGCGACTTCGACCGCATCCCCGGTGAGGAATCGGGCTGGGGGTGCCCTCCTGGGCTGGGGGTGCCCTCCTGGGCTGGGGGTGGCCTCCTGGGACCCTGTTTGGGGTTCTGCCGGATCGGGCCGTGTCTCACAAACGGGACGGACCCTGACTGGCTGCAGACTTAGGATTTATTATCTGTCTGTACCATACGAGCAAAAAGCAAGAGACAGAGGAAAATAACAACAGCCACGCAAACACAGATCAGAGACAGCATGGCAGCCCATGCAAAGCCTTTTTCTACATATTCTTTGAACCATTAGCATAAAAGAAAAGGTGTAAAGCCATTATACTCTCACCAATTAGAAAAGGACCCACGTGGGTTTAACATTAACAAAAGGACTTCTGTGAACCTCAAACAAGACACAATAATTCATTATTGAAGATGGAAACTTTTTCTATCTTTGCAAAGCATATATCTAGGACTTTTCACATCTTGAGCTATCAATAAGTTCTGGTTCTTTCTTGTTCCTTATGGTAAATATCAATGTATTCACTTGGTTCTTAACTTCCTAGCTTCCCATGAGAAGGTTTAGAAATTTCCCAGCCTTTCTCAGCTTTAAAAAGTGTCTTTTACCTTTTCATATCCCTACAATTCCCTCTCTCTTTTTCAACCCTAAATAAACTATCTTTGGCTTGTCACTTACTTACTACTTTGCGTTACATTGCTTCTCTACTGTTTATATTTCTTACCTTAGGAAAAAATGTTCTAAACTTTCTACATAAAGGCACTTTTTTTTTTGTTTACTTTAAGCCCTATCACTTTAGGTTAAAGCATTATCAGTGCTGTGTAAAACCAGGTTTAGTATCTGCATCAGGCTTTGACAAATCTCGACCTTTCTAAGGTCGAGGTCTAAAGGCTAAATTTGGGAGTGACTCTAATTGAGCTGCCTCTGTGAGGTTTTGTGAACTCCTTTTGTGACGTGGTTTTTGTTGCCAGCTCACTCGGCGGTGCACTGCAAGCCCATCGTGGCGCAGGAGCAGCTCTACGTGGTGGTGGCGCAGCTCTTTGGTGGCTCCTACATCTACCGCTGGGACACGGCTGTGGACAAGTTCATCAAGATCCAGGACATCGACAGCCAGAAGATCCGCAAGCCCAACGACATCGAGGCCTTCCAGATCGAGGGCGACTGGTACTTCGTCATCGCCGACAGCTCCAAGGCGGGCTCCACCAGCCTCTACCGCCTCAACCAGAACGGGTTTTACTCCCACCAAGCCCTCCACGCCTGGCACCGCGACACCGACGTGGAATACGTGGAGAACGACGGCAAACCGCGGCTGATCATCTCCAGCAGCTCCCAGGCCCCCGTCATCTACCAGTGGAGCCGGGCGCAGAAGCAATTCGTGCCGCAGGGCGAGGTGGGCGAGATGCTGGACGTGCAGATGGTCAAGCACTTCAGGGCCAAGCGGGACCAGTTCCTCTGCCTCAGCCGCTACATCGGCGACTCCAAGGTGGTGCGGTGGGAAGGGCAGCGCTTCGTGGAGGTGCAGACGCTGCCGTCGCGCGGCTCCATGGTGATGCAGCCCTTCGCCGTGGGGCAGCGGCAGTACCTGGCGCTGGGCAGCGACTTCTCCTTCACCCACGTGTACCTGTGGGAAGAGGAGAAGCAGAAGTTCGCCAAGTTCCAGGAGCTGTCGGTGCAGGCGCCGCGGGCGTTCCGGGCGGTGCCGGCGGCCGACGTGCAGCTGCTGCTGGCGCCCAGCTTCAAGGCCAACACGCTGGTGTACCGGCACGTGGTGGTGGACCTCAGCCTGTAGCTGGCACCCGGAGAGCCACCGGGCATGCATGTGCCCACCACCCCTCGCCCCACCCCTTGTCCCAGCCCTCCACCTTCACCCAGCCCCGCGGTGCCTCAGTTTCCCCGCGGCGCTCCCGGTTTCGCCCCGTGGGATGCAGGGAGGGAGGGTGGGACGGCCCTTGCGCTGCAGAGCTGCACCCCTGGGGTGGGTGGAGAGGGTCTGGGGGGGGGTCTTTGTCTGCTCAGGCCATGGGCTGGGAGCTGGTGGCAGGAAGGGAAGGGGGACAGCGGGCAGGGATGTGGCAGGAGGGGTGGGGGGGGGTTCCCGGGACGCTGAGGGACTTTGGGGTGCTCCAAAGTGGATGGGATGGCCAAGGCGGATGTGGTGGGATGCTCTGGGGAGGATGGGGTGCTCCGAGGTGGGTGCAGATGGGATGATGAGGATGATGATGGGATGATGAGGATGATGATGGGATGATCAAGGATTATCCAAGGATGCAGATGGGATGATGAGGATGATGATGGGATGATGAGGATGATGATGGGATGATCAAGGATTATCCAGGGATGCAGATGGGATGATGAGGATGATGATGGGATGATGAGGACGATGATGGGATGCTCCAGGATGCTCCAAGGATGATGATGGGATGATGAGGATGATGAGGATGGGATGCTCCAAGGCCGGTGGGATGCTCCAAGGATGATGATGGGATGCTCCAAGGCCACGGGGATGCTCTGAGGATGATGATGGGATGATGAGGATGATGATGGGATGCTCCAGGATGCTTTGAGGATGATGATGGGATGCTGAGGATGATGATGGGATGATGAGGATGATGATGGGATGCTCCAGGATGCTCCAAGGATGATGATGGGATGATGAGGATGATGATGGGATGATGAGGATGATGATGGGATGCTGAGGATGATGATGGGATGCTCCAGGATGCTCCGAGGACAATGATGGATGCTGAGGATGATGATGGGATGCTCCAGGATGCTCCGAGGACGATGATGGATGCTGAGGATGATGATGGGATGCTGAGTATGATGATGGGATGATGAGGATGATGATGGGATGATGAGGATGATGATGGGATGCTGAGGATGATGATGGGATGCTCCAGGATGCTCCGAGGACAATGATGGATGCTGAGGATGATGATGGGATGCTCCAGGATGCTCCGAGGACGATGATGGATGCTGAGGATGATGATGGGATGCTGAGTATGATGATGGGATGATGAGGATGATGATGGGATGCTGAGGATGATGATGGGATGCTGAGGATGATGATGGGATGCTCCAGGATGCTCTGAGGATGATGATGGGATGCTGAGGATGATGATGGGATGCTCCAGGATGCTCTGAGGATGATGATGGATGCTGAGGATGATGATGGGATGCTCCAGGATGCTCCGAGGACGATGATGGATGCTGAGGATGATGATGGGATGCTCCAGGATGCTCCGAGGACGATGATGGATGCTGAGGATGATGATGGGATGCTGAGGATGATGATGGATGCTGAGGATGATGATGGGATGCTGAGGATGATGATGGGATCCTGAGGATGATGATGGATGCTGAGGATGATGATGGGATGCTGAGGATGATGATGGATGCTGAGGATGATGATGGATGCTGAGGATGATGATGGGATGCTGAGGATGATGATGGATGCTGAGGATGATGATGGGATGCTCCAGGATGCTCCGAGGACGATGATGGGATGCTGAGGATGATGATGGGATGCTCCAGGATGCTCTGAGGATGATGATGGGATGATGAGGATGATGATGGGATGCTCCAGGATGCTCCGAGGGCGATGATGGATGCTGAGGATGATGATGGGATGCTGAGGATGATGATGGGATGATGAGGATGATGATGGGATGCTGAGGATGATGATGGGATGCTCCAGGATGCTCCGAGGACGATGATGGATGCTGAGGATGATGATGGATGCTGAGGATGATGATGGATGCTGAGGATGATGATGGGATGCTGAGGATGATGATGGATGCTGAGGATGATGATGGGATGCTGAGGATGATGATGGGATGCTCCAGGATGCTCCGAGGACGATGATGGATGCTGAGGATGATGATGGATGCTGAGGATGATGATGGGATGCTGAGGATGATGATGGGATGCTGAGGACGATGATGGGATGCTCCAGGATGCCCCGAGGACGATGATGGATGCTGAGGATGATGATGGGATGCTCCAGGATGCCCCGAGGACGATGATGGATGCTGAGGATGATGATGGGATGCTCCAGGATGCAGCAGTGGACAGCGGAATGCTCCAGGCCAGCACCTCCTGTCCCTCTCCGTGCATGCCCAGCAGCTCCCCGTGCCCACGGCCCCGCTGCCAGGCAGGACCCAGCGTGCCAGCGGGGTGCCCGTGCCCACCAAACCCCCCCAATAAACGCACTGTGACCCCCAGCCCTGCCCGTGTGTCCTTCCAGCCACGGCGTGCCCGCTCCACCCGACACCCTGCTGCCCCGGGGAGAGGGAATTCCTCATTTTTGGGTTCACGTGGGTTTTTTTTTCCGGCAGAAACCTCAGCCAGCCTCAGTGCCCTCTCCATCTGATATTCTGCTCCCCCAGGGAGAGGGAATTCCTCATTTTTGGGTGATCCTGGCCCTGCATTGGGGTTTTTTTCCAGCAGAAACCTCAGCCAGCCTCAGTGCCCTCTCCACCTGACGTTCTGCTCCCCTGGGGAGAGGGAATTCCTCATTTTTGGGTTCACATGCAATTTTTTCCAGCAGAAACCTTGGCTCACCTCGGTGCCTGCTTCACTCGACATTTTTTTCCCCCGTAAGAGGGAATTCTCATATTTGGGTGCTCCTGGCTCTGCATTGGGTTTTTTTTTCCAGCAGAAACCTCAGCCCACCTCGGCGCCCTCTCCACCTGACATTCTGCTGCCCCGGGGAGAGGGAATTCCTCATTTTTGGGTGTTCCAAGCCCTGCATTTGTGTTCTTTTTCCAGCAGAAACCTTGGCTCACCTCGGTGTCCGCTCCACTTGACATTTTTCCCCCCAGGGAGAGGGAATTCCTCATTTTTGGGTGCTCCTGGCCCTGCATTTGTGTTTTTTTCCAGCAGAAACCTCAGCCAACCTCTGTGCCCTCTCCACCTGACATTCCACAGCCCCAGGGAGAGGGAATTCCTCGTTTTTGGGTGCACTGGGTTTTTTTTTTCCAGCAGAAACCTCAGCCAGCCTCAGTGCCCTCTCCACCTGACATTCTGCTCCCCCAGGGAGAGGGAATTCCTCATTTTTGAGTGCACGTGGGGGTTTGATCCAGCAGAAACCTCAGCCAACCTCTGTGCCCTCTCCACCTGACATTCCACAGCCCCGGGGAGAGGGAATTCCTCATTTTTGGGTGCACTGGGGTTTTTTTTTCCGGCAGAAACCTCAGCCCACCTCAGTGCCCTCTCCACCTGACGTTCTGCTGCCCCGGGGGGGAGGGAATTCCTATTTTTGGGCGTTCCTGGCCCTGCATTTGTGGTTTTTTTCTGGCAGAAATCTCAGCCCACCTCAGCGCCCTCTCCACCCAACATTCCACAGCCCCAGGGAGAGGGAATTCCTCATTTTTGGGTGCACGTGGGGTTTTTCCAGCAGAAACCTCAGCCCACCTCGGTGCCCTCTCCACCTGACATTCCACAGCCCCAGGGAGAGGGAATTCCTTGTTTTTGGGTGATCCTGACCCTGCATTTGTGTTTTTTTTTCCAGCAGAAACCTTGGCTCACTTCAGTGCCCTCTCCATCTGACATTTTGCTCCCCCAGGGAGAGGGAATTCCTCATTTTTGGGCGTTCCTGGCCCTGCATTTGTGGTTTTTTTCCAGCAGAAACCTCAGCCAGCCTCAGTGTCCTCTCCACCTGACATTCCACAGCCCCAGGGAGAGGGAATTCCTCATTTTTGAGTGCACGTGGGGGTTTGATCCAGCAGAAACCTCAGCCAGCCTCTGTGCCCTCTCCATCTGACATTCTGCTCCCCCAGGGAGAGGGAATTCCTCATTTTGGCTGCACTGGGGTTTGATCCAGCAGAAAGCTCAGCCAGCCTCAGTGCCCTCTCCACCCGACATTCTGCTCCCCCAGGGAGAGGGAATTCCTCATTTTGGCTGCACTGGGGTTTGATCCAGCAGAAAGCTCAGCCCAGGGCGCGGGTGGGAAGCAGGAGGTGTTTCCCCAGGGAGGGGAGTCCCCGCTGGACTGGTTTTCCAGGGGAGCCTTTCCCTGGCTCCCAGGCGGGTGAATATTCATGTGCAAAACCACCAATGCAGCGCAGGAACCAGGCAGGAAACTTGCGCCCCCGGGGCACGGCTGGGTTCGCACAGCCACGCGTCCCTGCCTCAGTTTCCCTGGCAGAGGGAGCGCTGCTGGAAGGTTCTGGGCACTTCCACGCTGGGGAATTTGGGGAAGCCTGGATCAGTTTTGGGGCTGCAGGGTCAAGGGGGAGGTGGTCCAGAAAGCAATTTTTGTTTTTTTGGAACATCTTACAGTGGAGTGATCCCCATCGTCCTTTGTCCTTCATCCCCTCCAAACCCCCCCCAAAAAAATCCTTTAACATCAACCAGAGTGGCTCTCCCCAGTTTATTGATTTAAAAAGTGTATGTTTTAACAGATAAATTAATATATATATTAGGGAAATAACGTTGAAGCTTTAAGGAGCATTTAATATAGATTACATATTAATATATTGCATATTAATGTAGTGGTATTTGATATAGATGGGGAATTTTAAAGACGACATTTTTAGGTATGTTTAGGATATTTAGGCTATTTAATATATTGATATTTTAATATATAATATGTTAATAGATTGAGATAATAGATCGATACCTATTTTAAATATTGATGTGTAATATATGATAAATATATTAATATATTGATATTTTATGTACAATATATTAATATATTGATTTAATATATCAACACATATTATATAATACATAATATATAATATATAATATATAATATATAATATATAATATATAATATATAATATATAATATATAATATATAATATATAATATATAATATATAATATATAATATATATTGATAGATTGTTATTTTTATATAATATATTAATTATCGGTATAATATATATCAATAGATTATATACATTAACATATCATCTATAATGCATAATCTATATATATTAATATAATTATTTTTTTATCTATTATATAAATATATTGGTATTTAATATATTTAGGGAATTTATAAAATGTTTTTATTTTATAAAGCTGCGGCACGTGGGTCACACTTTCAGGGGCCCTGTTGCCCTTTTAAGAGGCTCCGTTGCCCTTTTAAGGGCATTGCCCTTTTAAGAAGCTCCGTTGCCCTTTTAAGCGCGTTGCCCTTTTAAGAGCGGCCGGTGGGGCCCGGACCACGCATGCGCGGCTGTGTTGCTGCAACTTTCAACTTTTGGGATTCGCTCCCTCGGGGTCCGGGGGGAATTTGGGGGGATTTTGGAGCTCCGGGAGGGGGGCACAGCACCGCCCCTCCTGCCCCGGCCGCACCATGGTGTCCTGGATCCTCAGCCGGGTGATTGAGTGAGTGGGGTCCGGTGTAACGGCGTGGGGGTGGGGGGGCTGCAGGGCTTGGGGGGGTCACAGGGATCCCCCATCCCCGCTCCCCCCTCCCGCTGTTCCATTATTGGGGGTCCCCCGTGCTGGGCCCGCAGCGGGGACTCCTCGGAGTGGCCCCAGGCGGGGTTTGGTGGGGGCGACCCCAAATTTCTATATGGGGGCAACCAACACCACCCCCCAAAAAACATGTCCCACCCCAAAATGGATCCCTGAGCCGCTGCTGGGGCTCCGTGCCCGCCGTGGGGAGGGTGGGCACGGGCTGGGGTCCCCGGCATCACCCATGGGTGGGGGTCCCCTGGAGGAGTCCCTGCCCCATCCGCGGGGGTCTCTGCTCAGAGAACCCCCCCCATTTTCTGGCGGGGGTCCCTGCCCTGAGCAGGTGCCGGGACACCAGGTGGGTGTTGGGGGGGGGGGTGGCGGCACCTCACCCAGCGCCCCGGGAGCCAGCTTGGCACCGGCACCGGTGGAGCCCGCGGGGAGCGGGAGCGAGCCCAGCCCCGACAGGTCGGGCCGGTCCCGGGGCCGTGGGTGCGACCCTGCGCACTCCCCGGAACCTCGCGGGGCTCTCTGCCGGTCTCGGGGTGCTGCTGGAGGGGCTCCAGGCCGGGCTGCGGGCCCTGTGGCCGCTGCTCTGCGCGGGCTGGCCGCGCTGCCTCACCGCCCCCCTGCCTTACAGGCTGCTCTTCGGGATGCTCTACCCGGCCTACGCCTCCTACAAGGCCGTGAAGACAAAAAACATCCGGGAATACGTGAGTCCAGAGCCTGGGGAGCTCCTTTCCCCGGGGCTCCGGTGCACCCCCCTTTTCCCCGGGGCTCCGGTGCACCCCCCCTTTTCCCCGGGTTCCAGTGCCCCTCTTTCTGGGGTTCAGTCCCCCTTTCCCTGGGGCTCCAGTGCCCCCCTTTTCCCTGGGTTCCAGTGCCCCTCTTTCTGGGGTTCAGCCCCCTTTTCCCTGGGTTCCAGTGCCCCCCTTTTCCCTGGGTTCCAGCCCCCCTTTCTGGGGTTCAGCCCCCCTTTTCCCTGGGCTCCAGCCCCCCTTTCTGGTGTTCAGCCCCCCTTTCCCTGGGGCTCCAGTGCCCCCCTTTTCCCCGGGTTCCAGTGCCCCTCTTTCTGGGGTTCAACCCCCTTTTTCCTGGGGCTCCAGTGCCCCCCCCTTTCCCTGGGACTCCAGCCCCCCTTTCTGGGGTTCAGCCCCCTTTTCCCTGAGGCTCTAGTGCCCCCCTTTTCCCTGGGACTCCAGTGCCCCCCTTTCTGGGGTTCAGCCCCCTTTTCCCCGGGGCTCCGGTGCCCCCCTTTCTGGGGTTCAGTCACCTTTTCCCTCGGAATCCAATGCCCCCCTTTTCCCTGGGTTCCAGCCCCCCTTTCTGGGGTTCAGCCCCCTTTTCCCCGGGGCTCCGGTGCCCCCCCCCCTTTTCCCCGGGTTCCAGTGCCCCCTTTTCCCTGGGTTCCAGTGCCCCCCTTTTTGGGCTTCAGCCCCCTTTTCCCTGTCTCCAGCCCCCCTTTTTGGGGCTCAGCCCCCATTTCCCTGTCTCCAGCCCCCCTTTTTGGGGTTCAGCCCCCCTTTTCCCAGTCTCCAGCCCCCCTTTTTGGGGTTCAGCCCCCTTTCCCAGGCCCAGCCCCCCTGACGGGCTCCCCGTGGCTCCCCCAGGTGCGATGGATGATGTACTGGATCGTCTTCGCTCTCTTCATGGCCTCAGAGACCTTCACCGACCTCCTCATCTCCTGGTGAGGCTGATGCGTGGAGGGGATGCGTGGAGGGGACACGGGGTGCCTTTGGACCCCCCCCCAACTCCTGCCCCTCTCGCCCAGGCTCCCCTTCTACTACGAGGTGAAGATGGCTTTTGTCATCTGGCTGCTGTCCCCGTACACGCGGGGGGCCAGCCTGCTCTACCGCCGCTTCGTGCACCCCACGCTGGCCCGCAGGGAGAAGGTGAAAACCCCCGCGGCTCTGGGGCTCCTCCCTGCCCAGCCTGGGGGGGTTCAGCCCCCCACCCCGAGTTGGGCTGGTGATGGCCCGGGGATGTGGCATTGGCACATGGATGTGGGAGGTGACAGCGCTCAGGGATGTGGGGGTGCACTGGGGGGTGACAGTGCTCAGGGACACGGGGATGCACTGGGAGGTGACAGTTCCCTGGGAGGTGACAGCACCCAGGGACATGGGGATGCACTGGGGGGTGACAGTGTTCAGGGACATGGGGATGCACTGGGGGTGACAATACCCAGGGACATGGGGATGCACTGGGGGTGACAATACCCAGGGACATGGGGATGCACTGGGGGTGACAATACCCAGGGACATGGGGATGCACTGGGGGTGACAATACCCAGGGACATGGGGATGCACTGGGGGGGTGACAGTTCCCTGGGAGGTGACAGCACTCAGGGACATGGGGATGCACTGGGGGGTGACAATACCCAGGGACGTGGGGGTGACAGTTCCCTGGGAGTGACAGCACCCTGGGAGGTGACAGTGCTCAGGGACACGGGGATGCACTGGGAGGTGACAATACCCAGGGACATGGGGATGCACTGGGGGGGTGACAGTTCCCTGGGAGGTGACAGCACTCAGGGACATGGGGATGCACTGGGGGGTGACAATACCCAGGGACGTGGGGGTGACAGTTCCCTGGGAGTGACAGCACCCTGGGAGGTGACAGTGCTCAGGGACACGGGGATGCACTGGGAGGTGACAATACCCAGGGACATGGGGATGCACTGGGGGGGTGACAGTTCCCTGGGAGTGACAGCACCCTGGGAGGTGACAGTGCTCAGGGACACGGGGATGCACTGGGAGGTGACAATACCCAGGGACACGGGGATGCACTGGGAGGTGACAATACCCAGGGACATGGGGATGCACTGGGGGGTGACAATACCCAGGGACACGGGGATGCACTGGGAGGTGACAATACCCAGGGACATGGGGATGCACTGGGGGGTGACAATACCCAGGGACACGGGGATGCACTGGGGGTGACAGTTCCCTGGGAGGTGACAGCGCCCTGGGATGTGGGGATGCACTGGGGGGTGACAATACCCAGGGACATGGGGGTGACAGTTCCCTGGGAGTGACAGCACCCTGGGAGGTGACAGCACTCAGGGACACGGGGATGCACTGGGGGTGACAGTTCCCTGGGAGGTGACAGCACTCTGGGATGTGGGGATACACTGGGGGGTGACAAAGCTCAGGGACACGGGGATGCACTGGGGGTGACAATACCCAGGGACATGGGGGTGACAGTTCCCTGGGAGTGACAACACCCTGGGAGGTGACAGCACCCAGGGACATGGGGATGCACTGGGGGTGACAATACCCAGGGACGTGGGGGTGACAGTTCCCTGGGAGTGACAGCACCCTGGGAGGTGGCAGTGCTCAGGGACATGGGGATGCCCTGGGGGGTGACAATACCCAGGGACATGGGGATGCACTGGGGGTGACAGTGTTCAGGGACATGGCACTGCCCTGGAGGTGACAATACCCAGGGACATGGGGATGCACTGGGAGGTGACAAAGCTCAGGGACGTGGGGGTGACAGTTCCCTGGGAGTGACAGCACTCTGGGAGGTGACAGCGCTCAGGGACATGGGGATGCACTGGGGGGTGACAGCATTCAGGGACATGGCACTGCCCTGGAGGTGACAATACCCAGGGATATGGGGATGCACTGGGGGTGACAAAGCTCAGGGATGTGGGGATGCACTGGGGGTGACAATACCCAGGGACATGGCATTGCCCTGGCAGTGACAGTGCTCAAGGACATGGGGATGCCCTGGAGGGTGACAGTTCCCTGGGAGTGACAGCACTCTGGGAGGTGACAGCGCTCAGGGACATGGGGATGCACTGGAGGGTGACAATACCCAGGGACATGGGGGTGACAGTTGCCTGGGAGTGACAACACCCTGGGAGGTGGCAGTGCTCAGGGACATGGGGATGCCCTGGGGGGTGACAATGCTCAGGGAATGCCCCAGGTCTTGGCATTGCCCTGGGTGGTGACAATGCCCTGGGAGGTGACAATGTCCTGGGAGGTGACAGTGCCCTGGGACATGGTGATGCGTTGGCGGGTGACAGTTCCCTGAGGGTGACAGTGCCCAGGGACACAGCATTGCCCTGGGAGGTGACAGTGCCCTGGGACAGAGGTGACAATGCCCCAGGCCACCATCCTGCACTGCCAGCACCTCCCCTCTTGTCTCCCAGGGACAGGGTGATTTCTCTGGGGGGTGACAGTTCCCTGGCAGTGACAATGCCCAGGGACAGAGGTGACAATGCCCCGGGCCACCATCCTGCACTGCCAGCACCTCCCCTCTTGTCTCCCAGGGACAGGGTGATTTCTCTGGGGGGTGACAGTTCCCTGGCAGTGACAATGCCCAGGGACAGAGGTGACAATGCCCCGGGCCACCATCCTGCACTGCCAGCACCTCCCCTCTTGTCTCCCAGGACATCGACGCGTTCCTCGTCCGGGCCCGCGAGCGCGGCTACGAGACCGCGCTGCGCTTCGGCAAGAGGGGCCTCAACCTGGCGGCCACCGCCGCCGTCCAGGCGGCCACCAAGGTACCCCCCCAGCAGGGTGACAGGAGAGGGTGATGTCCCCTGGGCTGGGGTCTGATCTGTCCGCTCCGTGTCCCCGATGCAGAGCCAGGGCGCGCTGGCCGGGCGGCTCCGCAGCTTCAGCATGCAGGACCTGCGCTCCCTGCCCGAGCAGGCCCCCGTGCACTTCCAGGACCCGCTGTACCTGGAGGAGCAGGAGAGCCTCCAGCAGCCCCTGGGTGAGCAGCTGGGGGGGGTCACGGTGCCCCCCTCACTGTGAGGGTCCAGCAAAGCCCACGGTGGCCGTGCTGGAGCTGGCGTGTCCCCTCTGTCCCCAGCCTACGGCGCCGGGCTGCGCTACGAGAGCGAGTCGGACGATGAGGAGCTGTGGTCGGACTCGCAGGTGTCCCCCTCGGTGTCCCCACGCCGGGGTCCCAGACCCCTGTCCCGCAGCCAGAGCCTGAGAACCCTGAGGAAGAACCCGGCAAAAGAGGTGACGTGAGAGGGGGACGCGCTCTGGGGGCGTGGGGACAGGTCAGGGGGTCCTGACTGTCCCTGTCCCTTTCCCTGCCCAGGGCTCTTCCCGGCTCCTGCGCAGCCGGGCCAGGAGGAGAGCGGCTCTGTCGGAGCAGGACAGCTGAAAATCCCGGGAAACCTCTGCCAGGAGGCTGCAGAGGAGTTTGCTGCTGTGGCATCAGGAGGGAGCTGTGGCTCCTGCACCCCGGGGGATCCTCACACTGTAAATCCCTTCCATGTGGCCCCTCGAGGAGGGGAGGAGGGGGGAGCAGCTCATCCCCCCACTCCCAGACCCCCCAGCTCGGTGCTGGCACCTCTCCTGTGGGGTCTGGCCCCTCCTTTTCCTCCCATCCCACGAACACTACACGCTCCCCCCCACTCTCCTGCTGCCATGGTGCCTTGCTCACAACATTCCCGTTCCCCTGGGAGCCAGGAGTGGATGTGCCTTGTCCCTCTGAAGCCAAAGCCATGGCCCCTGCCCGGGGCCCCCCCAGACACAGACTGACACCCCCATACTTGAGCCCTGAGCACTGGGCAGCACACGGCTTTTAACATTCCCCTCTCCGAAAAGAGGGTTTTGTACCTGGAAAAATAAAGGTTTGTTTCAGACTTTGGGAAGCAGGAGTTGTCCCCGCCCTGAGATTGTTTTTTTCTCTCAGAGGGAGCTCTGGAATCCATCTGAGACTCCTCCAGGGCCTCTCCCGGTGTTTCCACCCATGTTCCAGGATCCCAGGTACAGCCCAAGGCTCCTCCAGGGAAGCTTCCTGAGATTTTTTTTTTTTTTCCTTTGGAGGAAGCTGTTCCCTCAGGGATCCCTCCAGGCATCTCCCAGGGGCTTTCCCCCACATTTCAGGTTCCAGAACCCTGGATAGCATCCCCCGACTCCTCCAGGGAAGCTTCCTGAGATTTTTTTCCTTTGGAGGAAGTTCTACCCTCAGGGATCCATCCAAAACTCCCTCCAGGCATCTCCCAGGGGCTTTCCCCCACATTTCAGGTTCCAGAACCCCGGCTAGCATCCCCAGACTCCCCCAGGGATGCTTCCCGAGACCATTTTCTCATTTGGAAGGAATCTTTGGGAATCCCACCCCATGCTCCTCACGGGCATCTCCCAGGCTCTTTTTGCCACCCGCTTTATGTCCCCGAGGCCGCCGGTGACATTCCCAAACTTCCCGGGGAGCCGGGATCCCTGCAGTAGCCGCGTCCCCCACGGCGTGGCAGCAGCAGCAGGACATCCCCGGGTTTGTCCCCTCTCCCCGGCCCATCCCACCGGCAAACCCCGCTCCTTCCCGGGGGGCTCATCCCCCACCGGGGTGGGCGATGCGGGGGTGACACGAGGTGACTCTGTGGCCTGCCCTGTCCCGCGGTGCCCCTGCTCCCTGGCATCAATCCCCTCGCTCCCAATCCTCCCTTGCCCTCGCCCCTGGGGCCAGCTGTATTTTTAGCCCTTGGCTGCCGCCCGATCTCGGGGGTCTTCCCAGGGCAAGCGGGAGCGTCCGGGCCCGCCCGGGCCGGGCTCTGCGGGGCGGCCCGGGGCAGGCAGGGGTGTTGGAGCAGATTAGGTGGAGGTGGCTGGATTAGCCCCGTAAAACTGCCTGCGAGACGATTACTTAAAGCAGCCGAGAAGGAAGGCTGGGTGGGGACAGCGAGGGCCAGGGGGCTGCCTGTAATCCCCCTAAAGCCGCTTAGGGAGCGCGGTTCCTCCAAGGATACGGCCCAGCGAGGCTGCTGGGGCCACCAGGGGGTCAAAAGTGGGGGGGGGTTCTTGCATGTTGGGGTGCTCCCAGGTGGGCTAACAGCAGCGCCGTGTTGCATCCCCTGAGTGCGGGGTCAGGGATTCGCAGCTTGGGGAAACTGAGGCACGACACCAGCGCCTTCCGAGGAGGGGAAAGCGGGCGCCTGGGAAGGAACAAGGAGTTTTGTTGTCCTGCTTTGGTAGATCCGTGTGTCCCCCGGGGGGTTGAAACCCAAGGAGGAGCCGGGCGGGGTGGCACAGCCCGTCCCCCCCCGGGGCCGAGGCAGCTCCGGCGGTGCCAGCGCTGATCCCAGCTGTGTCAGCGCACGGGCCAGTGCCAGGCTGCATCAGCAAAGCCCTAATCCCCCCCGGCTCGCCTGGCACCGCCCCAGCACAGCAGTTTAAGCGCCTGACCTGAGCTCGCCCGCTGCCACCGTCCCCTCCGGGGAGGGGGTGCCAGGCTGAGCCCCGGCTGGCACCGCTGTGGGGACCCCCTGTGCCACCCCAAACCCCCGGGCAGGCTTTGCATGGCTGGAGTGGGGGGGACAGTGGGACTGGGGGGGGTGAAGGAGGTGACATCAGTAGGGGGGAGGGCTCGGGGGCTGCATTCCCGGCGGGCTCGGGGAGGGGATTCTCCCCCTCTGCTCCGCTCAGGTGAGACCCCACCTGCAGCTCGGGGGTCCCCAATATCAGAGGGGCGTGGAGCTGCTGGAGCAAGTCCAGAGGAGGCCACGGAGATGCTCCAAAACCGGAGCCCCTCTGGAGCCAGCTTAGGAGAGCTGGGGGTGCTCACCTGGGGAAGGGAAGCTCCAGGGACACCTCCAGGGCCTGAAGGGGCTCCGGGAGAGCTGGAGAGGGGCTGGGGACGAGACAGGGAGGGACAGGACACAGGGAATGGCTCCCTGCCTGCATCCCCGGGAGCTGGCAGGGGACCGGGTGACGCAGGGCTGCTCCGTGCCAGCTGTCAGGGACGCGGCTGATGCTGTGCTGCCAACCCCGGGCCGTGGTGCCCTCACTGCCCCTTCCCGGAGGGCCGGGGGTGCCATGGCCGGGCCCTGCGGGGGTGTCACCCACCCCTGTCTCTCCCCGGGCGGTGCAGGCTCAGGGAAATTGGGGTCATTCCTCCCGAACGGGATTTACCTCCCCGGGGAGCTGCCGGGTGCTTGGGGTTGCCCCCCTACTGCACTCGCCAACATCCTCCGAGCCCCCCCCCACCCCCGGGAGCAGCCCGAGCCCCCCCCCAAAACCCACCGAGTGACATCCACGCTCCTGCAACCCCCCCCCCCCCCTCCTTCCCTGCCCCATCCCCAGCTGATTTCCCTCCGCTGCCTTTGCTGTGGGATGCTCCTGCCGCCCCCGGGCTGCCCTTCTCCCCCCCAGACCGGCTGTTTGGGGGTCCCGGGTGAGGGTGTGACCCCCCCGCTCCCCACGGGGCTCCCCCCACGGCTGTCCCCTGTCGGTGGCCGCGGCCTGAGTCAGCTGTTGGGGCCGGGAGCCATGTGAGGCCGCGCACACATGGCTCCCCGCGCGGCACCGCGCTGTATTTTTAGCAGACGGTATCAAAAGCATAATTATGTCTGTTGTTTAAACGCAGCCTCTTTTCTGGCAGCCCCGGGAGCTCTCAGCTGCCTCCCGCCGCAGAGGGCAGCGAGGGCGGGCTGAGGAGCCGCGGGCGCGGGGGATGAGACCCCCCCCCCGGTCCCTCCCCAGCGCTGCCGCGCAGGTGAGACCTCCCCTCCTCGTTCTGGGGGGGGGGCTCCCGCTGCGCCCCCACACCGTGTCTCAAGCGCGCACATGCCCCCAGGCTGCCGGTGAGCCGCTGGTGAGGATGAGGAGGAGGAAGAGGAGGATGGCGAGGAAGAGGATGACGGGTGGGAAGCGCGGCGGTGGCGGGAGGGGTCGGGGAAAGGGCGTTCGAGGTGACGGGAGTGTGGGAGGACGCAGCTGAAGGAACGCTGCTGCATCCCCCCCGCTCCTCCCCGCAGCCGCCTGTCCCCCCGGGGACCCGTCTGTCCCCAGCCAGCCCGCGCTGGCCCGAGGACGGTTCCGGCTCCGTGTCCCTGCCGTGACACCACGGGCGCTGGGCTGAGGACTTTTTGGGGACCGCAATCCCCAGGCTGGTGGGGAGCTGGGCACCACCTCCAGGGCGTGCTGGGCACGCCGCTCTGGGGACAGCACAGCATCTGCGGCCACCGGGGGAAACTGAGGCACAGCATTTCCAGCCGCCGAGGGAAACCGAGGCAGCGAGCAGGGGCTGCCCATCGCTCCTGTCCCGCGTCCCCGCAGCAGGATCCGTGTCACCGCATCGCCGGAGGGGCCCGGGCTGAGGGCAGGAGCCGCCGGGCGCTGCCAGGTAGGTGCTGCCAGGAGCG
Organism: Vidua chalybeata; assembly: GCF_026979565.1. NCBI lineage: Eukaryota > Metazoa > Chordata > Aves > Passeriformes > Viduidae > Vidua > Vidua chalybeata. The sequence continues at coordinate 1,540,543 of NC_071557.1, read as the reverse complement.
CGGGCAGCTGCCAGCCCTGCCGGTGCGGCACGCAGGTGGCAGCGGGCTGCCCGTGTCCCTGGCTGCCGTCCTAAGCCCTTGGCCCCGGGGTGAGCTTTTAATTACATCAAGGTATTTGAAGCCGGTTCCTGGCGCTGGGTAAACAGGAGTCCCGGGCACGTGGAGGGGGGGGCCAGGGGGTGGCACAGGACGGGCACCGTGCCCCCGCACCGGGGCTTGCCGGGACGGCTCGTCCTCCTCGGGAAGGAGGGATGCGGGGACGGCAGCATCCGGCAGCATCCATCGCCTCCGGGTCCTCCTGCGTCCCCCCCGGCATTCCCGGGCCGCGCGCGGGGCTGGCACAGCGGCATGGGGGACACCGGCAGAGGTGGGTTGGATGCGACATCCCGCCGTGCCCTCTGACGCGGAGCAGCCGCTCCTTCTCCTCCCTCCTTCTCCTCTTTCCTTCTCCTCGCTCCTTCTCCTCTCTCCTCCTCGCTCCTTCTCCTCTCTCCTTCTCCTCTCTCCTTCTCCTCTCTCCTTCTCTCTCCTTCTCCTCGCTCCTTCTCCTCTCTCCTTCTCGCTCCTTCTCCTCTCTCCTTCTCCTCTCTCCTTCTCCTCGCTCCTTCTCCTCTCTCCTTCTTCTCTCTCCTTCTCCTCGCTCCTTCTCCTCTCTCCTTCTCCTCTCTCCTCCTCGCTCCTTCTCCTCTCTCCTTCTCCTCTCTCCTTCTCCTCTCTCCTTCTCCTCGCTCCTTCTCCTCTCTCCTTCTCCTCTCTCCTTCTCCTCTCTCCTTCTCCTCTCTCCTTCTCCTCTCTCCTTCTCCTCTCTCCTTCTCCTCGCTCCTTCTCCTCTCTCCTTCTCCTCTCTCCTCCTCGCTCCTTCTCCTCTCTCCTTCTCCTCTCTCCTTCTCCTCGCTCCTTCTCCTCGCTCCGTCCATCCCAAGCTTCGCCTCGAGGGCGTGCGGCACCCGGGGAAGGGGCGACCCGGGCTGGGCAGGGCGCCCTGGGGGCGTCGGGAGCGGCCGCAGCCCCGGGGGGAGCGGCTCGTCCGTCCCCGGCAGCGAAGCGAGCGGGATTAGCGATGCTTACTCACCTCCCTGGGGAAAAGCGGGAGATTAGGGTCGGGAGAAGCGTGCGACCCTGCGGCGGCGGGGCCGGACGGGGCCGCTGAGGCTGTCCGGAACCGGCACCGGCACCGGGGAGGTTGCCCAGGCCCCGCCGTACCGGCAGCCAGGGCTGGAGGGGAGCGCAGGCTGCCAGAGCAGTTGGGCTGTGGCCCTAATTCCCAGAAAGCTGCTCGTGTGGGAGTGAGTGTCCTCCCGTGCCCTCCGCTCCGCCGCAGCCTCCAGACTCCTGAAGGTTTGACGTGGGGTTTTTTTTTTTTCCTTTTTTTTTTTTTCTTTTTTCTTTTTTTTTTTTTTTAATTTAAGCGCCGGGTGCAGATTAACAAAAGCTCTCCCGGCCACCGCGCCCGGTGCTGGGCACGGGGTGGGGGGGATCGGGGCTGCTTCCTCCGCCTGCGCCCTCAGCTTCCTCACCTGCGCCGCGGTGGAGGCAGGTAGGTGCGTGCCGGGCTCTGTGCCGGGGCTGGGAGGAGGAGGAGGAAGGAGGAGGAGGAGGAGGAAGAGGAAGGGCTGGGGTTCTGTGTGCGCTCTCCGGGCAAGCCGGAGCGGGGATCCATTTTGCATGAGGAAAAAGCTGGATTTTGGGTTCTTCCCCGGGCAGAGGCGGTTTGTGGGTCTGGGGGTGCCCTGGTCCGGGCGGGTGCTGTGGGCACCGGGATGGGGCTGGCAGGAGCCTGCTGGGACATCAGCAGGGAGGTTCTGGGGGACCCTCATCCATCCCCCCACCGCCAGCGCTGGATCATTCTGGGGATCCCCTGTCCTGCACTGGGATCCCCCACGATCCCAGGGGACACCGTGGGGACACTGTCCCTCCACCCCACGTCCTCACAGAACCCCCCACGATCCCAGGGGACACCGTGGGGACAGTGTCCCTCCGCCCCACGTCCCCACAGAACCCCCCACGATCCCAGAGAACACTGTGGGGACAGTGTCCCTCCGCCCCACGTCCCCACAGAACCCCCCACGATCCCAGGGGACACCGTGGGGACACTGTCCCTCCACCCCACGTCCTCACAGAACCCCCCACGATCCCAGGGGACACCGTGGGGACAGTGTCCCTCCGCCCCACGTCCCCACAGAACCCCCCACGATCCCAGAGAACACTGTGGGGACAGTGTCCCTCCGCCCCACGTCCTCACAGAACCCCCCACGATCCCAGGGGACACCGTGGGGACAGTGTCCCTCCGCCCCACGTCCCCACAGAACCCCCCACGATCCCAGGGGACACCGTGGGGACAGTGTCCCTCCGCCCCACGTCCCCACAGAACCCCCCACGATCCCAGGGGACACCGTGGGGACACTGTCCCTCCGCCCCACGTCCCCACAGAACCCCCCACGATCCCAGGGGACACCGAGGGGACACTGTCCCTCCACCCCACGTCCTCACAGCGTCCCCCCATGATCCCAGGGGACACCGTGGGGACAATGTCCCTCCGCCCCACGTCCCCACAGCGTCCCCCCCATGCTGGAGCGGGGCAGGGATGCCAAGGTCTCTAATTCGGGAGTTTCCGGCCTCCCGCGGTGGCGTTCTGGCCAGCACTCGGCTCCTGGGTGTTGCCGTCCCTCTGCTCGCCCTCTGATTTGGGGCAAAACCAAGGATTTCGGAGCTCTGTGCCAAGCCACCAAGGCAGAACCCCTCGGGGGTTATCTCCCAGCTGGCAGAACTCAAACCCAGCCTGGACCCCCCCCCGTTCACTCTGGGGGTCGCGCTGGGACGGGCAGGGTGTGGAGGGACCCGGCCAGGGGTTGTGGGAGCAGGCACGGATCTGCTCCTGGGATCGGGGAGCAGTGGCTGAGCCCCAACAGAGCGTCCCACAGCGTGGCTACCCCGTGGGGACCGCACTGGCCCCGGGAAGGCACCACCAGGGCTTCAGGCTGCCTGGCACTCCGAGGGCAGCGTGGCGTGGGGAGGGGACAGTGCCCAGGGATGCTGCCCCGGTGCATGGTGGGAAATTCCCCGTTGTCCCTCCATCATCCCCCTGCTCCTTGCCCCAGCAATGGCTGCCACCGACCCTCCTTGGTGTTTTCGGCGTGGTGCGTCCATCCCTCTCCCCACCTGTCCCCTCCCTCGCGACATCCCCGAGATGCCCGGGCACCCCCAGAGCCCCCCGGGCACGCCGGGACGCTGCGGACCCTTCCCCGGGGTCCCTCCCGGCTGCCAGCTCCGTGCCAGCCCTTCCGGATCCATCATTCCTGAGGAACGGAGGGAGGGCACGGGAAGAGTTCGTCTTTCAGCACCTTCTCATCGCAGGCAGGCGCGGGCTCTCCCTCGCCCCGAGCCCTGTCTGGGTCCCCTCCCTGTTCCCTGGCACCCACTGGGTGCAGCCAGCAGCACCCCAAAACCTCCTGGGCGAGCAGGGCTCGGGGGTGCCGCTATGGCCGGCCATGGGATGGGGCCAGCTGGCACGGCCGGGTGACCCCGGTGGCACGCGGTGGCCCGAGCCGTGCCCAGCAAGGGTTAACCCCCGCTGCCAGCTCCCAGCGGGACCGGACCGCGAGGAAGCTGCTGAGCTGCGGGCAGCCCGCGGCTCTGCTGGGCTCCCGCGGGCCCCGGCCTGCCCTCAGCCCTTCTCCCGTGCCCCCTGCCCGCTGCCGAGCCGTGCCGAGCCGTGCCGGGCCAGCCGTGCCCAGGGATGCGGTTTATGTAAGGCGGGCACGTCCCGGGGACACACGCGGGTTACATAAACCCGCACGGCGCTGCTGGCATCAGTGCCAGCCCCTCGGGAGCCCAGGAGCGGGGGGGGGGTCCACCTGGGAGACCCCCCTGGATCTGCTGCTCGCTCTCCAGGGCTCGTCTGCAGTGGGTGCTGGTGGGTTTGGGGTCGGGTGTCCTCGTGATGGGGGTCCTGGGGTTTGGGAACGGTGTGGGGGCACACACAGGGTCCCGGCTTTTGCCTGGTGGGCAGCAGGGCATGGCTGGGGTGGGTGTGACCCTGGGATCTGTGGGATCCTGGTGGGCACAGCTCAAACCTGTGTGATCCTGGGATCTGTGTGATGTGGTGGGCACAGCTGGGATCTGTGTGATCCTCGTGGGCATGGCTGGGATCTGTGTGATCCTGGGATCTGTGTGATCCTGGGATCTGTATGACCCCGGTGGGCACAGGTGGGATCTGTGTGATCCTGGGATCTGTGTGATGTGGTGGGCACAGCTGGGATCTGTGTGATCCTCGTGGGCATGGCTGGGATCTGTGTGATCCTGGGATCTGTGTGATGTGGTGGGCACAGGTGGGATCTGTGTGATCCTGGGATCTGTGTGATGTGGTGGGCACAGGTGGGATCTGTGTGATCCTGGGATCTGTGTGATCCTGGGATCTGTGGGATCCTGGTGGGCACGGCTGGCATGGGTGTTATCCTGGTGGGCACGGCTCAAATCTGTGTGATCCTGGGATCTGTGTGATGTGGTGGGCACAGCTGGGATCTGTGTGATCCTGGTGGGCACAGCTGGCATGGGTGTGATACTGGTGGGCTGCAGGGCACAGCTGGGATCTGTGTGATCCTGGTGGGCACACCTGGGATGGATGTGATCCCGGTGGGCATGGCTGGGATGGATGTGATCCTGGTGGGCATGGCTGGGATCTGTGTGATCCTGGTGGGCACAGCTGGGATCTGTGTGATCCCGGTGGGCACGGCTGGCATGGGTGTGATCCTGGTGGACACGGCTCAAATCTGTGTGATCCTGGGATCTGTGTGATCCTGGTGGGCACAGCTGGGATCTGTGTGACCCCAGTGGGCACGGCTGCCATGGGTGTTATCCTGGTGGGCTGCAGGGCAGGGATGAGAGGCCCCAGGCACTCCCTCCCCATCCCCGGTCACGGTGGCACCTCCAGGATGCTGTCACAGCATCCCCGTGCTCCACAAGGCCCCCTGCACCCCTTGGAGCACACCCCGCTCTCCCCAGGCGGCTGCTGTGGGGTCTGCAGGGGCACGAGGAGCTCTGCCTGCTCCCCAGGCAGCTGCAGGAGCCACGGGCACGGCTCTGGACCACGACTTGAGGCCAGATCTGTAACCTTTGGCCAAAGCCGGAGGGGTTTGGGGTCCTGGGGACTCCCATCCCGTAGGATGGCCACACGCTCCGTGCTGGACATGCCCCCCCCAGCAGCTCCCCAGCACCAGGACAGGGACTTTTGGCCCGTCCCGGTGTTTCTCCCGTTCCAGTTTCGCCCGGAGCGGGCGGCTGGAGCCTTTCATTGGTGACGGGGCGGCCTTGGCGAACAAAGGGCGCTTTCTTCACCCGCACGGGGCAGAGCACACCTGCCCGCCTTGGCACCGCCGCCGGTGCCCCCGGGGCTGGGCGGCACCGCCGGCACCGCGCCGATTCCCGGTTCCCGGGCGTCAGCAGCCCCAGCATCCCTCCCGCCCGCCCAGTCGCTGCCGGAGCCGGCGGAGGCTGCACGCTCGTGGGGAGCAGAGCCACTGCCACCTCCTTGTCCCGTGGTCATCGCCCCAGGATGCTCAGGGCCGCCTAGAGCCGGGGGAAGGTCCCGCTCGTGCTGCCGCTGCTCCCTGGGCACCCCCGTCCCCGAATCCCAGCCCGCCGGGAGCCCCAGCTCGCAGGACGAAAGGCAGGAGGAGCACGGAGCCTCCCAAGCCAATGGATCAAAAACTCCAGCTCCAGCACGAGGAGAAGAACATCCCCAGGGCCGCCCGGGCGGCTTTCTGCCTCCTCCAGATCCCGGAGCCGGACCCCTTCAGCCTGTGGGTTTAGGTGCTCCCGCCCGCCCGGCTTCGCCTCTCCGGGACCCGGTGTCACCGGCGGAGACCCCGCTCGTCCTCGGCGCTGGGGTCCCTGATGGACCCTCCAGGTAGCTGTGGGGCAGTGGGGATGCTCGCCGAGCAGCGGGAGCAGCTTCCTGTGCTCCGGCTGGGATGGAGGACAGGGCACAACGTCACCCTGGGGCAGTGTCACCCTCGGGGTGACCGCGACGAGGGCAGGTGGTGGGGCAGCCTCGGGGCTGTGCTGGGAGAGCTTCCCGAGATGGGGCTGGGTGGGAGAGCCTGGCCCTGGAGGGATGGCGTGGCTGTCCCCAGGGTGTCCCTGTGCCCCAGGGTGCCCCAGCTCGGACAGGCACGGTGCCCGAGCATCGTGGGAATGGGGACTTTGCCCTCTCTGGGAGGAAGATGTGACGGGAACAGGCGGCTCTGGGGACACACGCTCATGTCCCCACCCTGCTCCTGTCCCCATCGCGACCCTCGGGGCGGCTCTGTCCCACCCCGCAGCAGGGCCGGGAGCTGGCTGAGCTCGGCTCTGTCCCCCTCGGCTGCTCCGGCAGCGGGACACGGCGGGCTGGGGGACACGGGGAAGGGATGCGACCGCCGGCGCTGCGAGCTCTGGCTCCGCACCCGCGTCTGCGTGTGGCCCGGGTCCCGGAGGAGGGTTAATCCTGCAAATCCCCCCAGGCATTTCTCCCAGGAGGGGCCCCTGCGAGCGGGGAGCTCCCCCCTCGCTGGAAGCCCTCCTGGGAAGCGCAGCCCAGCCCTGGCCGGAGGCGAATACCTGCGCGGGGCACGGCCTCCCCACGCTGGGTGCCAGCGGCCGGGCGCGGGGCCAGCCTGGGTGCGGAGGGACTGGTGGGCGCGAGGTGCGTCCCGGCCGCCGGCCCCGCCGGGATGGGCGCAGGAGGGCCGGGATGGGACGGGGACACACGGCCCAGACACGTGTCCGCCCGGATCGTGCGTCCCGACGGATGCCGCGGGGCACGGGAGCCGGGCATCCCCCCGCCGTGCCGGGGCGCCTCCCACCAAACACGGGAGGATGGAGCTGGGGGGATTGAAGGCAGCCCCCCCCAGCAACGCCCCCAAGCATCCCCGTGCCTCAGTTTCCCCAGCAGCGCTGCCCGGGCAGGGGTGGGTGCTGTTCCCCCCTAATGTCCCCCTCACTGCCTGCAGGATCCGGCCTGCCCGGGACGGCGCTGAGCACCACATGAGTGTCGGAGCAGCATGGCCAGCGACGCGAGGATGGGGGAGACCCCGGCGCGGTGGAGAAGAGCCCCGGAGGCAGCGCAGGACTCCCGGGCGATGGAGAGCAGCGGGATGCTCTTATCCCGAGGCGCCGCTGCCGAGCTGGGACTCCAGGGCTACCCGGAGCCCGGCAAGCTGAGCTACGGCATGGAGAAAGGATGTCCCTGGAGGGGCTCCGAGGGATGTTTGGGACCCGTCCGGGAGCTCGCCGGTGGCCGCCTGAGCTGCCCCTACCCACCGGCCCCGCCGTGCCTGCGGGACTCCCTGTGCCGCCCCAAGGACGGAGCCGAGCTCCCCCCGCTGCTGCCCCCCCGGAACGGGCAGCCCAAGGCGGGCTGGGGGGAGCCCTGCAAGGAGCACCCGGGGCCGCGCTGGGCCGAGGCCGTGCTGGCCCCGCTGGCCCTCTACAGCCACGCGTACCACCGCTACCCCCTGCCCGTGCCGGGGCTGGACGCGCCGCGCCCCGGCACCGCCGGCAAGCCCCGCAGCGCGGCGGGGGACGCGGCCGGAGAGCCCCCGGCTTTCCGCCACTGCCCCTTCCTCGTGGAGGCCAAGCACAGCCCCTTCCTCCTGTCCTCGCTGCTGCCCACCGGGCCCCCGGCCGAGCCCCCGTTCGGCGGGGCAGGGGCGGAGGGGCCGGGGGCGGTGGGCGACGGGCGCTTCGCCGGCCTGGACTGGCGTTTGGGCCCCTACGCGCCCGCCTGGGGACAGCCCCTCTACCTGGGGGTCCCGCCGAGGTGCAAGGCCGCTCCGGCCCCCTTCGACGAGTGCTCCAGCTCAGGGAACAAGGTAGGACACCTCGGAGAGGCTCCGGAGCGAGGATGCTCGGCGGTCCCGGAGGTGACAGCGGCTCCAGCCCTGCCTGAACGCGGCTGGGAGAGGCGGGTTGCGAAAGGCGACGCTGCCGCCCGCAGCCAGGGCAGGGCCTGGCAGCACCCCCGGGTGGGGGGGGGGCGCAACCCTCTGCTCCCCGCCACAGCTCGGCAGGGGGGTCCCAGCCCCCCGAGCGCCGCCGGGGTGACGCTGCGCTCCGCGGTGTCCCCGCGGGTGATGCCACCCCCGGGCTGAGTCACGGCGGCGGGAGCCGCGGCACGGGGGCGGCGGGAGGCAGCGCTGCCAGCCCTGGGCGCGCCCGTCGCACCCCGCCGGTGCCGCTGCGGCTCCCCATTCCTTTCCCACGCTGGCAGCGGGGGACACGGGCACCCCAGAAGCCAACCCCGAGCACCGGGAAGCGCCGGGCGGCTGCCCAGCCTGGCAGGGCCGTGGGGGAAACTGAGGCAGGGGAACGGAATGTTCCCCATCACCGCCTCGCAGGGATGTGGGTGACAGAGGCGGGACGGGGACCCCCAGCTGGGGTGACACCGCACCTCTGCTCCCTTCCAGGAGTTTTACGCCAAGAAAGGACCCGGGTTCCACTCCTCGACCAAGAACCACGCGGCGCCGCAGCTGCTGGGCAAGAGCCAAGCAGGGCAGGACAGAGACGGGGAGGGGGAGCCGGCGGTGCCGGAGCTGCCGGGAGCCCCGTGGAGGGATGGCCGGGCGGGGGGCAGCTCGGCGGTGCCCGCTCCCCATCCCCGCACGCCTCCCCCCGGCGCCAGCCACCCCCTGTTCCTCCTGCAGCCCGGCTCGGGGGGCTGCGGGGGGGCCTGGGTGGGCGCACGGCCCCACGGCGCCGATTTTTCCATGGACGCGGGGCCGGGCCGGCCCTCGGAGCCCAAAGATGAGCGCCTGGGCTACCGAAGCGCCCAGGCCGGCTCGCCCCCGGCACGCGGGGAGCCCAGCCCCTCGCCCCTGCTGGCGGACGGGCACTACCCAGCGGCTCTGGCCAAGCCGGAGCCCCCCCCGGGCTGTCTCTGCCCCACCCCGGGCTGCGATGGGTGCCCGGGGGTGGGCTGCGGGGTGCCCAACCCCTTCGAGCCCACCCTGGGCATGGCCGGGGGGCGTTTCCCGTGCCCCCCCAGCAACCACACCAAGCTGAAGAAGACGTGGCTGACGCGGCACTCGGAGCAGTCGCTGCCTCGCCCCAAAGCTTCCCGGCGGGACGGGGGTCCCGAGCCCCCCGGGGAGGGCAAGCGCTCGGCCAAACGCCCCCACGGCACCGCCGATGGGCCCCGCCCTGCCGGCGAGGGCGCCGGGGCGGCCAAGAGGGGCACCAAGGCCACCGCGTGCCCGGATGATGGCACGGAGAGCGCGGGGGACCCCGAGGAGAGGAGGATGGAGCTGGGAGATGAAGGTGAGGATGCACAGGATGCGCAGCGGGGCCGGGGAGAGGGCGGGGGCAGCGCCCGATCCCAAGGGAATTTTGCATCCCGGCTCCCGGCGCCCACAACACCAGCTGGGAACACGTGTGGGCTGCGGAACCTGCTGCGCTGGGGTTTTTCCCCGGCGTGACCGGGTCTGGCAGCGATTCCCAGGGTGGGCACGGATCGAAATGTCCCTTTGGGGCAGCGTGACACCCTGGGGTGGGATTGCCGAGGCAGGAGGTGCTGGCACCCCGGGCCTGACCTCCGCTCAGCTCCAGCCCTACTTTCCAGCCCTACTTTCTGGCCCAGTTTCCAGCCCCCGCCGCAGCGTGCCAGTCACAGGATCCCAGAATCCCGGAATGCTTTGGGTCGGAAGGAACCCTAAAACCCATCCAGTCCCAACCCCTTGCCATGCCCCAGGGACACCTCCCACCACCCCAGGCTGCTCCAAGCCCCGTCCAAGCTGGCCTTGGGCGCTGCCAGTCCCTCCCAGCTGGTGTGGATGGGGCTCCGCGGTGTCCCCAAGCGCTTCCCGTGTCCCCAGAGCCGCCGAGCCGTGCGGGGGAGCCGTGGTGCCTGCAGAGCCTGCCCTGCACGGCGCTGCCCCCCAGCATCCCCCGCTGCTGTGCCTGCGCCCCCCGCGCCGGGGGGGACCCCGAGGGCGAGGAGGAGGAGGAGGAGCCCCCCGAGAGCACCTGCAGGCTGCTGCACTTCCGCAGGTGAGCCCGGGGTGAGCTCACAGGGCGGGGGAAAAGGGTCCAGCAGGACGTGTGGGGCAGCGGTGGAGCATCCCCTTCTTTGGAATATCCCTTTTGATCACCCCACTTGGGAAAGTCCCCTTGTATCACCCCCTTTCAGAGCATTTCCTTCCTCTCTCCCAACTCTTTAGAGCATCCCCTGCCTTCACCCCACTTTGGAGCATCCCTTCCTGTCACCCCTCTTTGGGACACCCTCTCTGTCACCCCGCTTCACAGCACCCTCTCCTGTCACCCTACTTCGGAGCATCGCCTCCTGTCACCCCGCTTTAGGGAGTCCCCTCCCCCTACTTTTGAGCATCCCTTCCTCATCCTGCCCTTTTCTCACATCCTCCCCCACCACCCCAAGTTTTCAGCCCTTGTCTCATCACCCCGTTCTGAGCGCCCCCGGCTCTGTCCCCTCTCCCCGCAGGTTCGCCCTGGGGGACAACGGGGAGCTGAGCGTCGATGGCCTCTGCAGCCTGGGGGAGGCCCAGGGGGAGCTGCTGGAAGGGGCTGGCCCCGATCCGGGGGTCAGGAACGTGGGGGTCAGGAACGTGGGGAGCAGCCTCTGCCTGGCCAAGTACCTGCTGGGGGTCCTGGGGGACCCCTTCTGCGCCGCCGTCCGCAGGGACAGGGACACGTGGCCGGGAGCCCCCGGCGGGCCCGGGGGTAAGCAGGGACCAGGGTGGGGGTGACACTGGGGACACTGGGGACACGGGGAGGCTGAGGCTGTGTTTCCCGCAGGGGTGACGGGCTGGAGGCGGGGGGAAGGAGCCCCCCAGCTCTGTGACGCCTGCCAGCGTGGCTTCTTCAACTCCCACTGGAGCTGCGCCAGATGTGGCTTCCAGCTGTGCCCCGACTGCCACCGCAGCAGGCGGGAGGAGAGTGGCCCTGGTATGGGGACGGGGAGGGGTGGAAAAAGGGGATGTCAGCGGGGACAAAGTGGGGACAAGCCTCTCTCTGACACAGAGGGTCCGGCGCTGCCACCGGAGTGCACCCCCGGGCGGGACCACCACGTGTCATCCCTGGTCCCCACGCAGTTCGTCCCCACCCGTGGTGAGTGTGTCCCCCAGCCCCAAAAACCCCACTTTGGTCACTGCCGGGGGGTTGACACCCCTGTCCCCATCCGCCCGCAGTCCTGACCCGGCTCTGGAAGCTTCTGCACGAGGTCAGGGTCAAGTTTGGCATCGAATCCCACTGCCCCTGCGGGGAGGGGGCTGCGGAGCAGAGCCTGGCGGAGCCCCCGGGCAGGCAGGTACGGGGGGTGGCTCTGGGTGCTGGGGAAAAGGGGGGTGCAGGTGCACCCCAACCCTGCACAGGGCGTGGGATGTGGCTCCCACCTGGATCCCCAGTGCTCCGGGGTGTTTCAGGAGCCGCCGGGGGCCGCGGTGCCCACCCTGCCACCCCGCAGCCACGGCCCCGCCGACCCCGCCCGGCCCATCAAGGAAGGTAGGGCCGGCTGCGACCCCCCCGCCGCGGGCACGGCCCCGCTCCGGGGGGGTCAGGGATGCCGCACCCCGTCCCCTTTCGGGGTGCTGGGTAGGGGGTGTCGTGCGGAGGACGGCGTGAGCAACCCTGACCGCGTTCTCCCCCGAGCAGAGAGCCCCGAGGGGGGGCCGCCGTCCCCGGGGCAGCCCCCGGCGCGGGGGGGGGGCCGTGCAGACCACGACCCTCTGCGACCTCCTGGCCTCCACCGCCGTGAAGCTGTGCCTGGGGCAGGACGGGGTGCGAATGGCATTCGCCCCCGTGGCACCGGCCCTGCCCAGCGTGAGTCCCGCGGCCCTCGGGCCCCCCGGTGCCCTGCTGCCCACCCCATGCCCTGCTGGCCCACCCCACCGTGCCCTGCTGGCCCCTCCCGTGCCCTGCTGGCCCTCCCCGTGCCCTGCTGCCCACCCCGTGCCCTGCTGGCCCACCCCGTGCCCTGCTGACCCCCTCCCGTGCCCTGCTGCCCCTCCCGTGCCCTGCTGGCTCCTCCCGTGCCCTGCTGGCCCCTCCCGTGCCCTGCTGCCCACCCCGTGCCCTGCTGGCCCCTCCCGTGCCCTGCTGGCTCCTCCCGTGCCCTGCTTCCCACCCCGTGCCCTGCTGGCCCCTCCCGTGCCCTGCTGGCTCCTCCCGTGCCCTGCTGGCCCCTCCCGTGCCCTGCTGCCCCTCCCGTGCCCTGCTGGCCCCTCCCGTGCCCTGCTGGCCCACCCCATGCCCTGCTGCCCACCCCGTGCCCTGCTGCCCACCCCGTGCCCTGCTGGCCCCTCCCGTGCCCTGCTGGCCCACCCCATGCCCTGCTGCCCACCCCGTGCCCTGCTGCCCACCCCGTGCCCTGCTGGCCCACCCCGTGCCCTGCTGCCCACCCCGTGCCCTGCTGCCCACCCCGTGCCCCGCTGCCCACCCCGCTCTGTTGAGGTTGGGGGGGTCCGCGTGGGCTGAGGGGCTCCCCAATCACGTCCCCCCCCCCCCAGGATAATCGCCTGACCAGCATCCTGGACAGCATCATCGCCCGCGTGGTGGAGAAGAAGATCCAGGAGAGGCAGGCGGGCGCCGAGCTGAGCCCCCCCGGCTCGCCGGACCCCCCCGCATCCCACTGCATCCTGGCGCCCAGCGGGCTGCTCTGGCTGCACGACCCCGGCCACGCCAGCGACTACAAACTGTTCCAGGAGCACTGGAGGCAGGGCCAGGTGAGCCCCCCCCCCCCGTCCGTGCGGCTGGGGGGACAGCCGGGAGCCCCCCAGCTTCCCCACTGAGCCCTGGCTGCCCCGGCAGCCTGTGCTGGTTTCAGGGCTGCAGAAGAGGCTGGAGCCGCGGCTGTGGGCGCCCGAATCCTTCCAGCCCTCGGGACAGGAGGAGGAGGAGGTGGAGGCGGTGAACCTGCGGGCACCGCGGAGCCGCGTGCGGATGAGCAGCCGGGAGTTTTGGGGTGGCTTTGCCGCCAGCACAGGTGAGGGGACGAGGAGTCCGTGGGGTCCCCGGCGTGATTTTGGGGTGAGGCGTGAGGGGAGCCAGGCTGTGCACCCCTGGCTCCGTGCCTGATGTGGCACCGGGCTCTCTCCCACAGCGTGCCCCGAGCAGGAGCAGAGCAGCGGGGACCTGCTGAAGCTGGAGAGTGGCTTTGGGGACACGGAGCTGAACCGGTGGGTGACAGCACGGGGTGCCATCACCCCGATGTCCCCTCCCCACGCCAGCTGGCTTGACCAGCGGGGCTCAGTGGGGTTGTGGGGGGGTCCTGAGTGTCACCGCACCCCCCTGCGCCACAGGGCCACCAACCTGCGGGCCAGCCTGCCCCTGCCCGAGTACTGCGGCGCCAGCGGCCGCCTCAACCTGGCCACCTACCTGCGGGGCCAGCGGGGCCAGCGCTGGCTGCGCCCGCGCGTCTGCGTGGCCTACGGTGAGAGCGGTACCGGGGCTTTGGGGGGCAGCCGGGCTCTGGGGGGCACTCGGGCTCTGGGGGGCAGCCGGAGCTCTGGGGGCTCCGGGGCTTTGGGGGGTACCCGGGGCTTCGGGAGGCACCCGGGTTTGGGGTCACCCAGGCTTTTGGGGGGCACCGGGGCTTTTAGGGACACCGGGGCTTTGGGGGGCAGCCGGGTTCTGGGGGGCAGCCGGAGCTTTGGGGGCTCCGAGGATTTGGGGGGCACCCGGGGCTTTGGAGGGCACCTGGGTTTGGGGTCACCCAGGCTTTTGGGGGGCACCGGGGCTTAAGGAGGCACTGGGGCTTTGGAGGCCACCAGGGCTTTGGGGGGCACCGGGGCTTTGGTTGGCACCCGGGTCCTGGGGGGCAGCCAGAGCTTTGGGGGCTCCGGGGCTTTGGGCAGCACCCTGGCTTTGGGAGGTACCCGGGGCTTTTGGGGACACCGGGGCTTTGGGGTCACCCGGGTTTGGGGGTACCCGGGGCTTTGGGTGGCAGCCGGGTTTGCGGTCACCCGGGCTTTGGGGGGTACCCTGGGCTTTGGGGTGTACCAGGGCTTTGGGAGGCAGCGGGGCTTTTAGGAGGCACCGGGGCTTCGGGGAGCACGGGGGTTTGGGGGGCACCGGGGCTTTTAGGGACACCGGGGCTTTGGGGAGCACCGGGGCTTTGGGGTCACCCGGGTTTTGGTGGTTACCCGGGTTTTGGGGGACACTGAGGCTTTGGGGGGCACCGGGCTCCCCTCGGCCGCGCCAATCCCCAATCCCCTTCCAGGCGTGCGTCCGCAGGAGCGGAACTTTGGCACCAAAAACCTGACGGTGGAAGCGCTCGACTCCATCAGCGTCCTGGCGCACGCAGCGCCGGCACCGCGGGGTACGGGCCGGGCTGCGGGTCCCCCCATGCCCACCCCGTGCCCCCCGGGATCCCGCTGACCCCTGTGTGCCCGCAGAGCTGCTCCTGCCAGCGGACGCGGACGAGCTGGAGGCGCCGCAGCGGGAGCGGCTCGGGGAGAGCGGCGGGCCCGGCGCCCTGTGGCACATCTTCCGCGCCGAGGACGCCGCGCGGATCCGCGATTTCCTGCGCAAGGTGGGTGCCACCACCCCCGGCCCCGCTCCAGCCCCCGGCTCCGCTCACCCCTGGCACCCCACAGGCAGCGCCGGAGCCGGGGCAGGAGGGGGCGGCCACGGCGGAGCCCCCCGGGCGTTACCTGGACCCCGCGCTGCGGCGGCGGCTGCGGGACGAGTGCGGGGTGAGCGGCTGGAGCCTCCTGCAGCTCCCGGGGGACGCCGTGCTGGTCCCCGCCGGGGCTCCCCACCAGGTAGGCGGCCCTGATTTCCCCACCCCGAGAGGCTGTGCCGATCCCCCCACCCCACCCCGGGGAAACTGAGGCACGGCAAACCCTGATGCGGCCGGGCAGGTGCAGAGCCTCAGCGGCACCATCAGCGTGGAGCAGCAATTCCTGTCCCCGGAGAGCGCCGTGCGCCTCCGGCACCTCGGCAGCGGCCCCGCCGGGACCCCGCGCCGCCTCCGCGCCCAGGTGGGTGCTCTGGGGGGGAAATCTGGGGGGTGCCGGGGTGGGGTGAGCCGTGCTGAGCCCCTTCTTTGCGCCCTCGCAGCTGGACGGGATGATCTTCGCCGCCGTGCGGGAAGCCCTGGGGGTCCTGCGGGGCTGCCAGTGAGGGCACGGAGCGACGGGAGGACACCGGGAGCCTCGGTCACGGCCGGGACACCGGGAGCCTCGGTCACGGCCGGGACACCGCGGGGAGCCGGCACCGGGCGCCTTTTGCGCGGTGCTTTGCTCCCAGAGCTGCCGGGGAGGGGGCTCGGGGCAGGAGGAATAAAGAGTGCAGAGCACGCCAGGGCTGCTGGCACCACCAGCACCCACCTCGGTGTCTCCCTTTGTCCCCCCCTCCGTGCCATGGGGGTCAGGGGTGCTCCAGGGGTGCACCAGCACCCACCTCGGTGTCTGCCTTCATCCCATCGGGGTCAGGGGTGCTCTCCCTTCATCCTCCTCCATCCCATCGGGGTCAGGGGTGCTCTCCCTTCATCCTCCTCCATCCCATTGGGGTCAGGGGTGCTCTCCCTTCATCTTCCTCCATCCCACTGGGGTCAGGGGTGCTCTTCCTTCAGCCCCTTTTCATCCCATCGGGGTCAGGGGTGCTCTCCCTTCATTCCCCCCATCCCATTGGGGTCAGGGGTGCTCTCCCTTCATCCCCTTTTCATCCCATCGGGGTCAGGGGTGCTCTCCCTTCATTCCCCCCATCCCATTGGGGTCAGGGGTGCTCTCCCTTCATCCCCTTTTCATCCTATTGGGGTCAGGGGTGCTCTCCCTTCATCCCCTTTTCATCCTATTGGGGTCAGGGGTGCTCTCCCTTCATCCCCTTTTCATCCTATTGGGGTCAGGGGTGCTCTCCCTTCATCCCCTTTTCATCCTATTGGGGTCAGGGGTGCTCTCCCTTCATCCCCTTTTCATCCTATTGGGGTCAGGGGTGCTCTCCCTTCATCCCCTTTTCATCCTATTGGGGTCAGGGGTGCTCTCCCTTCATCCCCTTTTCATCCCATTGGGGTCAGGGGTGCTCTCCCTTCATCCCCTTTTCATCCTATTGGGGTCAGGGGTGCTCTCCCTTCATTCCCCCCATCCCATTGGGGTCAGGGGTGCTCTCCCTTCATTCCCCCCATCCCATTGGGGTCAGGGGTGCTCTCCCCTCACCCCCTCTCCATCCCATTTGGGTCAGGGGTGCTCTCCCTTCATTCCCCCCATCCCATTGGGGTCAGGGGTGCTCTCCCTTCATTCCCCTCCATCCCCTCGGGTCCGAGGGTGCTCCAGCCTCACCACCACCATCCCATGGCAGGCCCAGAGCCTGCTCCATCCTGTCCCATGGAGCAAAACGACCCAACACCGCCGGGCAATTAGCACGGGGCAATTAATTAACGCCCAGCAATGGGCACTGGGCAATTAATTAACGCCCAGCAATGGGCACCGGGCAATTAATTAACACCGGGCAATGTGCACTGGCCAAAGGGCACTGGGCTATGAACAAGAGGCGATGGGCACCATGCGATGACCCCCGCAGAATCAGCGCCGCCTAATTAACCCCGCCTAATTAACTCTGCGCCACGCTCCCACGCGGCCCCTTTAAGGCCAAGTCCCGCCCGACGTGAGTGGCAGCAGGCTCAACCAATGAGCAGCGAGCCGCGCCGGCGGCATGACCAATAGGCGGCGAGCAAGGGGGCGGGGCCGGCGCGGCGGAGCCCCGGCGCGGTGAGTGCGCGGCGCATGCGCGGGCCGGGGGCGGGGGGCGGCGGGGTCCCGGAGCTCGCCCGGCGACCCCCGGAGCCGCCCCCGCTGCTGCTGCACCCCCCCGAGCTTCTCTGCGGCCCCCCCACTCTTACTGCAGCCCTATCGCATCCTCCTGGCGCTTCCTGCAGCCCCCTCCCCATGCTCCTGATGCTCCTTGCAGCCCACCCCCCTTCCCGCAGCCCCCCGACTCTTTCTGCATCCCGCGCGTCCTTAGTGCAGCCCCCCCCCCCTCGCCCCGAGCCTTGCTGCAGCCCCCCCCCCCCAAAAAACCGTGCCCGCATTGCGGACCCCCACATCTTTATTGCAGCCTCCGTAGAGCAGCCCGTAGCCCCCCAAAATTTACTGCAGCCCCCCAACCCATTTTCCTCCTGTAGCCCCCCCAAGCCCTGCTCTTACTGCACCCCCTAAACCCTCCCTTAACTGCGCCCTGTAGCCCCCCCCAAACCCTTCCTTTACTGCACCCCCCAAACCTTTATTGCACCCCCTACCCATTTTCTTCCTGCGCCCTGTAGCCCCCCCCAAACCCTCCCACTTTAGCCCCCCCAAACCCTCCCCTTATCGCAGCCCCAAACCCTCATTGCAGCCCCCCAAACCCTTCCCTGCAGCCCCCCAAACCCTCCCTTAATTGCGCCCTGTAGTCCCCCCAAAACGCTCCCCTGTAGCCCCCAAATCCTCCCGTAGCCCCCCCCAAACCCCTCCTTTACTGCAACCCCCAAACCCTCCCCTGTAGCCCCCCAAACCCTCATTGTAGCCCCCCAAACCCTCATTGCACCCCCCAAACCCTCATTGCACCCCCAAACCCTCATTGCAGCCCCCAAACCCTCATTGCAGCCCCCCAAATCCTCATTGCAGCCCCCCAAACCCTCATTGCACCCCCCAAACCCTCACTGCACCCCCAAACCCTCATTGCACCCCCCAAACCCTCATTGCACCCCCAAACCCTCAGTGCAGCCCCCAAACCCTCACTGCACCCCCAAACCCTCATTGTAGCCCCCCAAACCTTCATTGCACCCCCAAACCCTCATTGCACCCCCAAATCCTCACTGCACCCCCCAAACCCTCACTGCACCCCCAAATCCTCACTGCACCCCCCAAACCCTCACTGCACCCCCAAATCCTCATTGTGGCCCCCCAATCCCTCATTGCACCCCCCAAACCCTCATTGTAGCCCCCCAAACCCTCACTGCACCCCCAAACCCTCATTGCACCCCCCAAACCCTCACTGCACCCCCAAACCCTCATTGCACCCCCCAAACCCTCATTGCACCCCCAAACCCTCATTGCACCCCCAAACCCTCATTGTAGCCCCCCAAACCTTCATTGCACCCCGAAACCCTCATTGCACCCCCCAAACCCTCCCTGTAGCCCCCCCAAACCCTCCCCCGTAGCCCCCCAGACCCTCCCCTGTAGCCCCCCCAAACCCTCCCCTGTAGCCCCCCCAGTCCCCCGCCCCTAGCGCACCCCCAGCCCCCCCCTGCACCCTGCAGCCCAGCTCGCCCCCGTGTCCCCCGTGCCCCCCGTGCCCCCCGTGCCCCCCAGGCTGGGAGCAGCCCCTCCCCCAGCGCGCCCTGCAGCCCCTCCCGCCCTGGGACCCCCCCGTCCCCCCCCCAGCTCCAGCCCCCCCGGCACCCCCCAGCCCGGCGAGCTCTTCTACCCCAGCCCGGGCATCCCCCAGTCCAGCCGGCCGTATCCTCCCAGTGCGCCCCAGTCCGGCCAGCCCTTCCCCACCAGTATCCCCCAGTCCGGCCAGCCCTTCCCCACCAGTATCCCCAGTCCGGCCAGCCCTTCCCCACCAGTATCCCCCAGTCCGGCCAGCCCTTCCCCACCAGTATCCCCCAGTCCGGCCAGCCCTTCCCCACCAGTACCCTCCAGTCCGGCCAGCCCTTCCCCACCAGTATCCCCCAGTCCGGCCAGCCCTTCCCCACCAGTACCCTCCAGTCCGGCCAGCCCTTCCCCACCAGTATCCCCCAGTCCGGCCAGCCCTTCCCCACCAGTATCCCCCAGTCCGGCCAGCCCTTCCCCACCAGTATCCCCCAGTCCGGCCAGCCCTTCCTCACCAGTATCCCCCAGTCCGGCCAGCCCTTCCCCACCAGTACCCTCCAGTCCGGCCAGCCCTTCCCCACCAGTATCCCCCAGTCCGGCCAGCCCTTCCTCACCAGTATCCCCCAGTCCGGCCAGCCCTTCCCCACCAGTACCCTCCAGTCCGGCCAGCCCTTCCCCACCAGTATCCCCCAGTCCGGCCAGCCCTTCCCCACCAGTACCCTCCAGTCCGGCCAGCCCTTCCCCACCAGTACCCTCCAGTCCGGCCAGCCCTTCCCCACCAGTACCCTCCAGTCCGGCCAGCCCTTCCCCACCAGTATCCCCCAGTCCGACCAGCCCTTCCCCACCAGTACCCTCCAGTCCGGCCAGCCCTTCCCCACCAGTATCCCCCAGTCCGGCCAGCCCTTCCCCACCAGTATCCCCCAGTCCGGCCAGCCCTTCCCCACCAGTACCCTCCAGTCCGGCCAGCCCTTCCCCACCAGTACCCTCCAGTCCGGCCAGCCCTTCCCCACCAGTACCCTCCAGTCCGGCCAGCCCTTCCCCACCAGTATCCCCCAGTCCGACCAGCCCTTCCCCACCAGTACCCTCCAGTCCGGCCAGCCCTTCCCCACCAGTATCCCCCAGTCCGGCCAGCCCTTCCCCACCAGTATCCCCCAGTCCGGCCAGCCCTTCCCCACCAGTACCCTCCAGTCCGGCCAGCCCTTCCCCACCAGTATCCCCCAGTCCGGCCAGCCCTTCCCCACCAGTACCCTCCAGTCCGGCCAGCCCTTCCCCACCAGTATCCCCCAGTCCGGCCAGCCCTTCCCCCCCAGTACCCTCCAGTCCGGCCAGCCCTTCCCCCCCAGTATCCCCCAGTCCGGCCAGCCCTTCCCCACCAGTATCCCCAGTCCGGCCAGCCCTTCCCCACCAGTATCCTCCAGTCCGGCCAGCCCTTCCCCACCAGTACCCTCCAGTCCGGCCAGCCTTTTCCTCCCAGTAACCACCAGTCCAGCTACCCCTTTTCCCCCAGTATCCTCCAGTCCAGCCAACCATTTCCTCCCAGTATCTTCCAGTCTGGCCAGCCCTTCTCTCCCAGTATCTTCCAGTCCAGCCAACAATTTCCTCCCAGTATCTTCCAATCCAGCCAGCCCTTTCCTCCCAGTATCTTCCAGTCTGGCCAGCCTTTTCCTCCCAGTATTTTCCAGTCTGGCCAGCCCTTTCCCCCCAGTAACCACCAGTCCAGCTACCCCTTTCCCCCCAGTATCCTCCAGTCCGGCCAGCCTTTCTCTCCCAGTATCCTGCAGTCCAGCCAGCCCTTCACCTCCTTCAGCTTCCCGTGCATCCTGCAGTCCAGCCAGCCCTTCTCGTACCGCAGCCCCCCCCGGCCCCCCAAATCCCGCCAGCTCTTCCCTCCCGCCGCCCTGTGCCCCCCCCAGTCCAGCCAGCCCTTCCCGTCCTGCGCCCCCCCGTGCCTGCCCCAGTCCGGCCAGCCCCTGTCCTACCGCAGCCCCCCCCGGCTGCCCAAAGCGACCCCTGAGCCCCTCCCCGCCTACGCCCCCCCGGGGGTCCCCCAGTCCAGCCGCCCCTTCCCCTCTGCACCCCCCCCTGCGTCGCCAAGGCCGCCGAGCTCTTCCCGTGCTACGCCCCCCCCCCGGCCCAGCAGACCCCTCCCCATTTACACCCCCCTGCACATCCCCCAGTCCAGCAGACCCTTCCCCTCCCCCAGCACCCCTGAGCCCCCCTCCCCGTGCACCCCACAATCGCCGGAGCCCCTCCCTCACCACCCCCTGCAGCCCCCCCGGCGCCGCCGCTCTCTGTCCCCTCGCCTGCACCTCTGGGGGGTCCCCTCGCCCCCCCAAAACCCCGCCACGCCCTGAGCCGGCCCCGCTGCCGCCCGCAGCTGCCGCGGGACCCCCGCCCCCATGGGGGACGCGCCGCTGCCGGAGCTGGAGGCGGTGCTGGATGGAGGCGCCTGGGACGTGGGGGCGACTTTCGAGGGGTCCCCCGCGCCCCCCGGGCCCGTCCGCCTGGGCAGGAACGTTTGCTACGTCGTGCTGGCCGTGCTCTTCAACCAGGAGGTGAGGCAGCCCCCGGCCCCGGTGCCCCCCAGTGCCCCCCAGTGCCCCCCAGTGCAGCCAGGCCATTCCCCCGGTGCCCCCCAGTGCCCCCCAGTGCAGCCAGGCCATTCCCACGGTGCCCCCCAGTGCCCCCCAGTGCAGCCAGGCCATTCCCCCGGTGCCCCCCAGTGCCCCCCAGTGCAGCCAGGCCATTCCCCCGGTGCCCCCCAGTGCCCCCCAGTGCAGCCAGGCCATTCCCCCAGTGCCCCCCAGTGGCTCCAGTCCAGCCACCCTTTCTCCCCAGTAGCCCCATTCCCGCCCCCGTGCCCCCCGTGCCCCCAGTCCCGCCCCGTGCCCCCAGTCCCACCCAGTGCCCCCAGTACCCCCAGTCCCCCCAGTCCCACCCAGTGCCCCCAGTCACCCCAGTCCCCCCAGTCCCGCCCCATGCCCTCAGTGCCCCCAGTCCCCCCAGTCCCGCCCCAGTACCCCCAGTATCCCCAGTCCCCCCAGTCCCGCCCCAGTGCCCCCAGTATCCCCAGTCCCGCCCCAGTCCCCCCGTCCCGCCCTGTGCCCGCAGTACCCCCAGTCCCCCCAGTCCAGCCCCGTGCCCCCAGTCCCCCCAGTCCCCCCAGTCCCGCCCCATGCCCTCAGTACCCCCAGTCCCCCCAGTCCCGCCCCAGTGCCCCCAGTATCCCCAGTCCCGCCCCAGTGCCCCAGTGCCCCCGTCCCGCCCGCAGGACGCGGTGCTGCTGGTGCAGGAGGCCAAGCCCGAGTGCCGGGGCCGCTGGTACCTCCCCGCGGGCCGCATGGAGCCGGGCGAGGGCATCGTGGCGGCGCTGCGGAGGGAGGTGCGGGAGGAGTCGGGGCTGGACTGCGAGCCCCTCACGCTGCTGGCGCTGGAGGAGAGGGGCCCGGCCTGGATCCGCTTCGCCTTCCTGGCACGGGCCACAGGTCTGTGGGGCTGCGAGGGGCACGGGGGGCTTGGGGGGAGCATCCCCAGCTGGCCCCGTGGTGGGTGTCCCTGTCCCCTGACAGTTCCATAATCGAAAATGGCATCTCCATGATGGGTATCCCTGTCCCCTGCCAGCCCCAGGGTGGCAAGTGGCACCCCCATGATGGGTATCCCTGTCCCCTGCCAGCCCCCCATGATGGGAAGTGGCACCCCTGTGTGGGTGTCCCTGTCCCTTGCCAGCCCCATAATTGAAAATGGCATCTCCATGATGGGTGTCCCTGTCCCCTGCCACTCCTGTGATAAGTGGCACCCCCATGATGGGTCTCCCTGTCCCCTGCCGGTTCCATGATGGGTGTCCCTGTCCCTGTTCCCTGCCAGCCCCATGATGGGTGTCCCTGTCCCCTGCCAGCCCCCCATGATGGGAAGTGGCACCCCTGTGTGGGTGTCCCTGTCCCCTGCCAGCCCCAGGGTGGCAAGTGGCACCCCCATGATGGGTCTCCCTGTCCCCTGCCAGTCCCATGGTGGGTATCGGTGTCCCCACCCCTCCCCCGTGCCCAGGTCAGTGTCCCCTGCCACCTTTGTGCCAGCTCTCTGGTGTCCCCTGCAAACCCCGTGATGGATTTTAGCACCTTTGTGCCAGGCCATTGCTGTCCCCTGCCACCACCCCCCAGCCCCCACGCAGGGCCACCAGTGTCCCCTCTCAGGCCACCTCGGGGGGGTCTCAATGCCACACCAGTGTCCCCTCTCAGGCCACCTCGGGGGGGTCTCAATGCCACACCAGTGTCCCCTCTCAGTCCCGTCCCGCTGTCCCCCCCAACTCCTGTGCGCACAGGTGGGACCCTGAAGACCCTCGAGGAGGCGGACGCCGAGTCCCTCCAAGCCACCTGGTGGCCCGGGGACCCGCGTTCGCTGCCGCTGCGCTCGCCGGACATCCTGCCCGTGCTGGAGCTGGCCGCCCGCTACCGCCGGAGCCCCGCGCACCCCCCGACGCTGCCGCGGGAGCTGCCCTGCTCCCCGCTCTGCCTGCGCCTCCTGCTGCCCTTCGCCAACGCCGCCGGCGACCTGTGGCTGCTGCTGGCCACCGCCGGCACCCCGCACCTGCCCGTGGTGGCCTGCGGCACGTCGCCCTCCGAGCTGCGTGCGGGGCTGCGCCCGCCGCTGCTGCGGCTGCTGCGGGACCGCCTGGCCTGGGAGCCGCAGCCCGCGGCTCTGGGGCTGCTGGGGCTGCAGCACCGCCCCGGGGGCTCCGGGGACACCGATGGCATCTGCTTCAACGTGCTGCTGAGCGTGCCCCCGGGGAGGCAGCGGGAGCGGCCCCCCGAGCCCCGCGACGCCGCGCTGCGCTGGTGGCCCGTGCGGGACGAGGGGCTGCGGGGCCGCGTCCTGCACAGGCTCCGTGCCACCGTGCCCGTCCGGAGTTAGGAAAGGATGGATTCGGGAATGGGGGGGGCGAGAGGGCGCGGCTGTGCCGAAGGGGGAGCCCCGGGATGTGCTGCCCTTGGTTGGGGGGTGCTGCGGGGCTGGGTTGTGGTCTGGGGGTGCTGGGAGCAGAAATAAAATCAACGCGGCTGCTGCTGCTGCTGCTGCTTCCCTGCCCCCGGCTGCGGTTGGGAGTGGGGTGTGGGGGGAAATGGGCAGTGGGGTTTGGGGGGAAAATGGGCAGTGGGGTTTGGGGGGAAAATGGGGAGTGAGGTTTTGGGGGGAAAATGGGCAGTGGGGTTTTGGGGGGAAAATGGGCAGTGGGTTTGGGGAAAATGGGCAGTGGGGTTTTGGGGGGAAAATGGGGAGTGGGGTTTTGGGGGGAAAATGGGCAGTGGGGTTTTGGGGGAAAATGGGGAGTGGGTTTGGGGAAAATGGGGAGTGGGGTTTCAGGTGTTCGGGGGAAATGGAGAGTGGGGTTTGGGGTGTTTTGGGGAAAATGCAGAGTGGGGTTTTGGGGTGTTTGGGGAAATGGAGAGTGGGGTGTGGGGTGTTGGGGGACAATGCACAGTGGGGTTTTGGGGTGTTTGGGGGAAAATGAGGAGTGGGGTTTGGGGGTGTTGGAGGGAAATGGGCGGTAGGGTTTTGGGGAAGTTTGGGGGGAAAATGGGGAGTGGGGTTTGGGGGTATTTGGGGAAAATGGGGAGTGGGGTTTGGGGGTGTTTGGGGGAAATGGAGAGTGGGTTTAGGGAAAATGGGGAGTGGGGTTTTGGGATGTTTGGGGGAAAATGCAGAGTGGGGTTTGGGGCTGTTTGGGGGAAATGCAGAGTGGGGTTTTGGGATGTTTGGGAAGGGGCACAGGAGGTGGTGCTGAGTCACAGCTTTATTGGAGCAGAGTCCCATCACCCTGGGGAGGGGCTTTGCGGGGTCTGGGGGGACAGTCCCCCACCAGAGCGCACACACACACACACACACGTCGCACACAGACATGTCACACATGTCACACATGTCACACTCCCCCTGCCACGGAGCCAGGGCAGGGGACAATCGAGTCCTTGCCGCTGAGGGAAGGGGGGGGGGGTTGTGTCCCACACGCCCCATTATTGCCTAAAAATTCCCTGCTGGAGCCTTGGGGGGTTGGGGGCAGCTCCGACAGCGCGGGGGGAGCAGGAACCACCACCCAGGAGGAGCCACGGCAGCCGCGGCCCCGCACCCAGCACGGGCACGTGGTGACACCTCGGGGCTGGCCGAGGCGACAGCGAAGGACTCGGCGCCTCCTCGAGGTCCTTCCCGCGGTGCCACGGCCATTCCTGGCTACTGCAGGGCCACCAGAACGCGGGCTGGGCCATGCCCAGAGGCCACCAGAGCCCGGCCGAAGAGGGGGAGCTCAGGGAAGGGCTCAGGGTGGCCCCTCGGGTGGCCCCTTGACCAGGGCGATGGCAGCCAGCTCCTTGCAGAACTCCTCCAGCACCACCACCCCCTTGAAGAGCACCGTGTGATCCATCCTGCGGGGACATGAGCGATGTGTGTGGGGGGGGGTGTCTGTGGGGTACAACCCCTCCCCAAAAGGGCATTTTGGGGCACTCACTGCTCTCCCGGCACCAGCCCCAGGAGCTGCCGGCGCACCAGGAGCAGCTTGGCCCTGAAGTGGGGCACGCGCTGGAGCCGCTGCATCAGGTCCCCGATCACCTGGGGAGGGAGGAGAGAGTCACCCCCCCCAGCCTGGGGGTGTCCCCGTGTCCCCACCCCCCAGTGGGTGACATTACCCTGACGAGGACGGAGAAGAGCGAGCGGCAGCCGGGGGCCAGGTTGAGGTAGGGGTCCAGCAGGTACTCGTGGAGGTGGGGGTGGGGCAGGGCGGCCAGCTGGGACAGCACCGAGGTCACCTGCAGGTTCAGGCTGTAGGGCTGGCATGGTTGGGGGGGGGGGGGGGATGCTCAGGACCTGGTGTGGGGGTGACCCCCCCACCATCCCCTCGCTCTGAGCACAGCCCCAGCAAGGTGATGCTTTCGGCCGCTTTGTCGCCACGATGGGGGTCCTGGGGAGGGTGGGGGGGGGGGGGGCACGGGGCAGAGCCCGGTGGGCACCCAGGTGTACTCCTGGTACCTGATCCAGGATCCGGCTCATGCGGTCAAACAGCACCTTGAGGAAGTGTCCCTCGTAAAAAGCCACGCCGGGGTGACAGGAGTCCAGGGGCCGGGGCGACGAGGGCCACCCCCACGGGGCCGCGCTGGCACGGCACGCCTGGACCTGGCCGGGGGTGACAGCGGCTGAGAGCCACAGCGGGGACAGCCACCAGCAGGCTGGGGACCCCCCCCAGGCACCCACCATGCCCAGGGCATCGTGCACGTAGGTGTCGTATCCGCCCTCCTCCATGCACGAGGAGGTCTTGGCCTCCTCGGGGACCAGGCACAGGAAGCTGGAAGAGAGGGAGGAGAGGATGGGGGCAGGAGGATGCAGCCCCCCTATTCCAGGCCAGCCCCTCTGTGGCAAGCACATTTCTCTCTCTCTCTCTCTCCCCCTCAGGATTTTTTATAGAGGTGTACAGAGAGAGAGAAAGAGAAAATATTTTTTATTTTCTGCTCTTTGTTTTTTCCCCATGTGGAATGTGTCTGGAGAATTGTTTACCTGGGGTGATTGCTTGGTTGGATTCTGGGGAGGATTGTTTGAGCCTGATGGCCAATCCAATCCAATCCAATCCAATCCAATCCAACCCAATCCAATCCAATCCAACCCAATCCAACCCAATCCAATCCAATCCAATCCAATCCAATCCAACCCAATCCAATCCAATCCAATCCAATCCAATCCAACCCAATCCAGTCCGATCCAATCCAATCCAGTCCGATCCAATCCAATCCAACTGAGTCCAATCCAATCCAACCCAACCCAACCCAACCCAATCCAATCCAACCCAACCCAATCCAACCCAACCCAACCCAATCCAACCCAATCCAACCCAATCCAATCCAATCCAATCCAACCCAACCCAACCCACCTGTGGCTGGACTCTCAGAGAGGGTCACAAGTTGTGAGTTAGATTTGGTAGTTAGAAGTAGGTTTGTAGTTTTAGTACCTCCTTTAAATAGTATATTAACGTATTATAGTGTAGTTATAATAAAGAAATCATTCAGCCTTCTGAAGTTGGACATCAGCGTTTCTTCCCACTGGGTTCACCTGCATTTTACAATGCCCCTCCAAACCCCTACCTGCTGACCACCTCGCTCACTTGCCCCTTCCCCAGCGGGGTCGATGCCGGGGAAGGATTTTTCGCCGCCCCAAAGCTGTCTGGGAATCCATCGCTGAAATAGGGATCCTCCTCCAGGTCCCTGCGCGGGGTCAGCGTTAGCGGGGCGGGCAGTGGGGGCCGCCCCCCTCGCCCTGCCCCAGCCCCCCTCGCTCACAGCCCGTCCTCCTCGGGGTCCGTCTCGGGGGGCCCGCGCTCCTCGGGGGCGTGGGGGCCGCGCTGCAGGTAAGCCCTGGCCTCCAGGTTCCGCAGCACCAGGTTGTGAGCCACGTGCTCGTGGGGCTTCCGCAGGAGCTCCTCGAAGAGCCGCAGGCTGGCCAGGCTGATCTGGGCGCGGCCGGCAGGGTGAGACCCCCGGCACTGCCGGCGCTGCCCGCCCAGCCCGCCCAGGTGAGCTCACCTCGTCGCACAGGTGGTCGCAGCGGTCGATGAGCTGCGCCCGCAGGGGGTGGGGGGCGTCCCCGGGGGTCTCGGGGTGCCGCTGGGGCCCCAGCAGGAAGAGGACGAGGCGGTGGAGCAGGGCGGGCGCGCGGAGCTGCCGCACCGTCCCCGTCAGCACGGCCGTGGCGCCCAGCACGGCCAGCTCCGACCTGCGGGGTGGGCAAGGCGGGGGGGTTGTCCAGGGAAAAAGGGGAACTCCTGGCTCCGAGGGGGTCCTGAGGAGCAGAGCTCCCCAGCTGGGGTCACTCACATCTGCAGGAGCTGCGGCTGCAGGATTCCCTGGAAAAACTTCTCCTCCACGGCCTCGGTGATGGCATCGGCCACGAGCTGGGGCAGGGGAGGGAGGGGCTGAGAGTGGGGACCCCCCAGGAGAAGAGGACACAGCCTTAAGCTGCACCCAGGGAGGTTTAGGTTGGATCAGGAAGAATTTCTCCACAGAAAGGGTGATTGGATGTTGGAATGGGGCTGCCCAGGGAAGTGGTGGAGTCGCCATCCCTGGAGGTGGCACTCGGAGCTCTGGGCTGGGGACAAGGTGGGGATCAGGCCCGAATTAATCCCCAGATGAATGAATCCCGTGGTTCTCACCGGGTGGGCGCCCATCACCAGCTCATCCAGGAAGTCCAGCCAGCCCAGGAACTCAGCCAGGCTCTCCTTCCCCGGGAAACCCCCGTCCCCGGCACCATCCCCCTGCGACCTGCACGGGATGGAGAACGCGGCGCTGTGACACCGCCTGGCTGGCACCTGGGACCCCCAGCCCAGCGCCCTCTCACCTCCAGCTGGCCCTGTCCATGGCCAGGACGTCGGCGGGGTCGGTGCCAGCGGGCACGGCGCCGTACAGCTCACAGAGGTGGCCCGTGAGCAGCTGGCACAGGGCACTGCCCCGCGCCAGGCAGGTGGCAGCCGCCTCCTGGGACAGCCCCGCCAGAAGCAGCAGGTTCTCCCGAGCCTTCAGCGCCACCCGGCTCTTCTGCGAGGAAGAGGAGGAGGGCACAGGGGTCGCCACGCGCCTGGCACTGCCCGCTGTCCCTGCGGTGCCACCCCCGCGGCCGTACCTTGCTCCGGCACAGCGCCACCAGGCAGGTGACGAGGTCGCCGTCCCTGCGCGGCGGGGAGGGCTGGGCAGGAGGGCAGCTGGCAGCGGCGCCCGGGCGATGCTCCAAACCCTCCTCCCTGCTGCTCTCCGCGGCTCTCCTCCCGTTCAGGATGCTCTTTCCCTGGGAGAGGAGGAAGAGCAGCAAAGCATCGTAACCACCACCTTCCTCCTCCGAGGAGGAGGAGTTTCCGAGGAGGAGGAGGAGGAGGAGTTTTGTGGCAGGGAGGAGGCTGCAAAGAGGCTCCAAAACCCCAAAGACAGGAGCCCGAACCCCGCGGGGCACCCTGCCCTGTCCCACCTCCAGGACATAGGGCAGCAGGCTGGCATCCTGCCGGATTTTGGCGCAGAGGACGGCGGCGAGCTGCACCTCCTCCTTCTCGGCGCCGGAGCCCAGGCGGTCCCCGCTGAGCTGGAGCAGCTTCTGGAGGAGGAGGGGCGGGGATGGCGATGTGGCAGTGCCACCCCGTCCCCCATGGGGTGGCACCTCCCGGGGACAGGTGGCAGCTCACCTGCACGGGCCGGTGGACGTTGAGGTAGTGCAGGAGCGGGTGCTGCAGCTGGCCCAGCAGGCGGCTGAAGAAGAGCAGGACCTGCTGCCTCATGCCAGGGGGATACTGGGCACGGGGACACGGGGACAGCGGTCAGCCACGTGCCCCCATTTCCCTCGAGCTGCCCCAAACGATCCCCCGCCCCCCCTTCCCTTTAGCAATCGGGGCTTTAACTCAATTCGCTGCGTCAAAATTTAAAAAAAAAAAAAAAAAAAAATCTGGGGGATTATTTCCCATTTCCCAAATCCTCCTGGGTGCCAAAGGACCGGCGTGTTTCCACTCCCATTTGAATAAAAATCTATTTTAAGGGCCTTGTTGCTCCTATGAGCAGCAAAGGGACAGCAGAGATGTTATATTTGTTAGGTATTTGGGAAATGTTTACTTTTTTTCCCCACACCTGGCACTTCATCCTAGTGCCAGATATTTTGATTTATTTTTATTTTCCCCCAAAAAGGCCAATTACCCTCCAAAAAAGTCAATTTCCCCCCAAAAAGGCCAAATACCCTCCAAAAAAGCCAATTTCCCCCCCCATAAAAGCCAATTTTCCCCCAAAAGACCAATTACCCCCCCCCAAAAAGGCAATTTTCCCCAAAAAGGCCAATTACCCTCTAAAAAAAAGCCAATTTTCCCCCAAAAAGGCCAAATACCCTCCAAAAAAAGCCAATTTCCCCCCAAAAAAGCCGTTTTTCCCCAGAAAGGCCAATTACCCTCCAAAAAAAAGCCAATTTTCCCCAAAAAGGCCAATTACCCTCCAAAAAAAGCCAATTTTCCCCCAAAAAGGCCAAATACCCTCCAAAAAAAGCCAATTTCCCCCCCAAAAAAGCCAATTTTCCCCAAAATGACAATTACCCTCCAAAAAAAAGCCAAATCTCCCCCCAATTACCCTCTAAAAAAAGCCGATTTTCCCCAAAAAAGGCCAATTACCCTCCAAAAAAAGCCAATTTCCCCCCAATTACCCTCTAAAAAAAGCCGATTTTCCCCAAAAAAGGCCAATTACCCTCCAAAAAAAGCCAATTTTCCTCCCATTTACCCTCCAAAAAAAGCCGATTTTCCCCAAAAAAGGCCAATTACCCTCTAAAAAAAAAAAAGTCGATTTTCCCCCCAAAAAAACCCCAAGCCCTGTGAGCACCTCACACTTCACAAACCCCCGTTCTCTTGTTAAAAAAAACCGCTCCGAAAGTGAAAGGATTTGGCGGGGCACCCCGCAAAGGAGCTGCGGGCTCGGTGAGCCGCTCCCGAGGGATTGTCCCGGGTGCCGGAGGTGAGCCTTTCCCGAGGGATTTTCCCGGTTCCGGGGCTCACCTCCGCCTTTCCCAGCGTGGCCAGCGTTTCCAGCAGTTTGTGCTGCAGCAGGTACTCGAGGCACGGCCCCGCGTCCCGCGCCGGGCGCTGCCTCTCCTCGTGCGCCAGGATGTCCAAGAGCTGCCGCAGGCGCCACGGGATGTCGGTGCGCCGCGCCGGAACGCTCTCGTCTGCGGGAAGCGGCAGCTGGCGGCCCCGGAGCGGGGGTTTGGGGGTTTGGGGGATCGGGGGATTGGGGATTTGGGGTTTGGGGATCGGGGGTTTGGGGATTTGGGGGTTTGGGATCGGGGGTTTGGGGGTCCGGGGTTTGGGGATTTGGGGTTTGGGGGTTGGGGGTTTGGGGATTGAGGATTTGGGGGTTTGGGGATCGGGGGTTTGGGGGTTGGGGGTTTGGGATCGGGGGTTTGGGGATTTGGGGGTTTGGGGATCGGGGGTTTGGGGATTTGGGGGTTTGGGGATCGGGGATTTGGGGGTCGGGGGTTTGGGGATTTGGGGTTTGGGGATTAGGGGTTTGGGGGATTTGGGGATTGGGGATTGGGGATTTGGGGTTTGGGGGTTTGGGGATTGAGGATTTGGGGGTTTGGGGATCGGGGGGTTGGGGGTTGGGGGTTTGGGGATTTGGGGGTTTGGGGATTTGGGGATTTGGGGGTTTGGGATCGGGGGTTTGGGGATTTGGGGATTAGGGATTTGGGGGTTTGGGGATTTGGGGGTTTGGGATCGGGGGTTTGGGGATTTGGGGGTTTGGGGATCGGGGGTTTGGGGGTTGGGGGTTTGGGGATTGGGGATTTGGGGGTTTGGGATCGGGGGTTTGGGGGTTGGGGGTTTGGGGATTGGGGATTAGGGATTTGGGGTTTGGGGATTTGGGGGTTTGGGGATCGGGGGTTTGGGGATTAGGAGATTTGGGGGTCGGGGTTTGGGGATTTGGGGTTTGGGGATCAGGGGTTTGGGGATTGGGGGTTTGGGATCGGGGGTTTGGGGATCGGGGGTTTGGGGATTGGGGATTTGGGGGTTTGGGATCGGGGGTTTGGGGGATCGGGGGTTCTGGGGATTAGGGGGTTTGGGGGATTTGGGGATTGGGGATTAGGAGATTTGGGGGTCAGGGGTTTGGGGGATCGGGGGTTTGGGGATTGGGGATTAGGGGATTTGGTGGTCAGGGGTTTGCAGATTTGGGGATTGGGGATTTGGGGTTTGGGGGTTGGGGATTTGGGGTTTGGGATCGGGGATTTGGGGGTCGCGGGTTTGGGGATTTGGGGGTTTGGGATCGGGGGTTTGGGGATTTGGAGGTTTGGGGGGTCAGGGCTTTGGGGATCGGGGATTTGGGGATTGGGGATTTGGGGATTGGGGATTTGGGGGTTTGGGATCGGGGGTTTGGGGATTTGGGGGTTTGGGATCGGGGGTTTGGGGGTTTGGGGGTCGGGGGTTTGGGGATTGGGGATTAGGGGATTTGGGGGTTTGGGGGTTTGGGGGTTGGGGGTTTGGGGATTGGGGATTAGGGGATTTGGGGGTCAGGGCTTTTGGGATCGGGGATTTGGGGATTGGGGATCGGGGGTTTGGGAGATCGGGGGTTTGGGGGATTTGGGGATTGGGGATTAGGGGATTTGGGGGTTTGGGGGTCAGGGGTTTGGGGATTTGGGGATTGGGGATTAGGGGATTTGGGGATTTGGGGATTGGGGATCGGGGGTTTGGGGGTCGGGGGTTTGAGGATTTGGGGATTGGGGATTAGGGGATTTGGGGGTTTGGGGGATCGGGGGTTTGGGGGTCGGGGGTTTGGGGATTGGGGGTTTGGGATCGGGGGTTTGGGGGTCGGGGGTTTGGGGACCGGGGGTTTGGGTATTTGGGGGTCAGGGGTTGGGGGATCGGGGGTTTGGGGGTCGGGGGTTTGGGGTCTTGGGAATTGGGGGTCAGGGTTTGAGGGGTCGGGGGTTTGGGGATTAGGGGATTGAGGATTCGGGGATTTGGGAATCGGGGGTTTGGGGATCGGGGGTTGGGGGATTTGGGGATTTGGGGGTCAGGGGTTTCGGGATCCGGGGTTTGGGGATTTGAGGGTCAGGGGTTTGGGGGTTTGCGGGTCAGGGATTTGGGGTTTGGGGATTTGGGGTTTGGGGATCGAGGGTTTGGGGATCAGGGGTTTGGGGGATTTGGGGATTGGGGATTAGGAGATTTGGGGGTCAGGGGTTTGGGGGATCGGGGGTTTGGGGATTTGGAGGTTTGGGGGGTAAGGGCTTTGGGGATGGGGGATTTGGGGATTGGGGAACGGGGGTTTGGGGGATCGGGGGTTCTGGGGATTAGGGGATTAGGGGATTTGGGGGTCCGGGGTTTGGGGATTTGGGGGTTTGGGGATTTGGGGGTTTGGGGATCGGGGGTTTGGGGATTTGAGGGTTTGGGGATTGGGGATTAGGGGATTTGGGGGTCAGGGCTTTTGGGATCGGGGATTTGGGGATTGGGGATCGGGGGTTTGGGAGACCGGGGGTTTGGGGATTTGAGGGTTTGGGGATTGGGGATTAGGGGATTTGGGGGTCAGGGCTTTTGGGATCGGGGATTTGGGGATTTGGGATCGGGGGTTTGGGAGATCGGGGGTTTGGGGATTTGAGGGTTTGGGATTAGGGGATTTGGGGATTTGGGTGTCAGGGCTTTGGGGATCGGGGATTTGGGGATTGGGGATCGGGGGTTTGGGGATTTGGGGGTCAGGGGTTTGGGGGATCGGGGGTTTGGGGATTGGGGGTTTGGGGATCGGGGGTTTGGGGATTTGGGGGTCAGGGGTTTGGGGGTCGGGGGTTTGGGGATTTGGGGGTCAGGGGTTTGGGGATTTGGGGATCGGGGATTTGGGGATTGGGGATCGGGGGTTTGGGGGATCGGGGGTTTGGGGATTTGAGGGTCAGGGGTTTGGGGATTGGGGGTTTGCGGGTCGGGGGTTTGGGGATTGGGGGTTTGGGGGATCAGGGGTTCTGGGGATTCAGGGATCGGGGATTTGGGGGATCCGGGGTTTGGGGATTCAGGGTTCAGGGATTGGGAGTTCTGGGGATTTGGGGATTTGGGGGATCGGGGGTTTGGGGATTCAGGATTCGGGGATCAGGGATTTGATCAGGGATTTGGGTATCAGGGGTTCTGGGGATTCGGGGATTTGGGGATTTGGGGATTTGGAGATTCGGGGATTCAGGGGTTTGGGGGTTTGGGGATTCAGGGATTCAAGAATCCAGGGATCCAGGGATTTGGGGATTCGGGGATTCAGAGATTCAGGGACCCGGGGATTCCTGGATTCATGGATTCAGGGATGGGGGCTGCTGCGGGCCCCCCCCGGGCACGGCAGCGGGAGGGATGCCCCGGTGAGGTGCCAGCCGTGCCAGTGGGGTTCTGCCAGGGGTTTTTCCCTGATCCGTGCCATCCCTAAAATCCTGCTCCTCCGGAGCGGGAACGACGCTAGATGGCAATGTGAGGATGGAACAGCTGCTTCCGCTCCGGCCTAGGACGCTGCCGGACATCCCGCTCCGCCCGCCGCTGCCCGCTCCCCCGGTGGGCACCGGAGACCCCCCCCCCGGCAAAGCCAGGACCGAGCCCCGGCTGGGAATTGGGGCCGGAGCTCTCCCGGCGCTGCGCCGGTGCTGCCGGGGTGCAGCGCGTCCCCACCCACCCCAAACTCCCCGTGCTGACCCCAGCGCCGTGCCGGGGCAGGGCAGAGAACCAACCCCGCGTGGGTAAATCCCGCCGGGGGTTGGGAAGGGGCGTCCCGTGGCCTGTCCCCACGTGCCAGGGCAGCCACGGTGCACTGGGGTCGTGTCCCAGGCCGTGGGGTCCCATGGCAGGGTGCAGGGATTTGTCCCAGGACATGGGGTCCTGTCCCGGGACGTGTCCCCTGCCCCCGCCCCAGGGCACAGGTGTCATTCCTAGGCCGGGGACGCTGTTTTAGGACACAGGGACCCTCTCCCAGGACACACGGTCCCCTCCCAGGATATGGGATCGTGTCCCAGGGAATGGGGTGCCCTCCTAGAGCACTGCGACCCCCCCTCCTTGGGCACAGCGACCTCATTCCCGTTCTTAGGACACCCTACTTTAGGATACAAGGACCTCTCCCAGGACACCACAACTCTGTTCCCACACCACAAGGACTTTATTCCCACCTTGCAGAGACCCCAGCCCCGGGAAAAAGGACTCCATCCCGGGAAACAGGGACCTCATCCCGGGACAAAAGCACCCCCAAGCCCGGGGCACGAGGACCCTCTCCCCGCACCCCACTCACCTGTGGCCTCCAGGTAGTAGCCGGTGATGCCCGTCCAGTGCTCGGTGAAGGCTTCCAGCAGATCCACGCTGGGCTCCCGCTGCTCACACCGGGATCGGGGTCAGCGGGGCACGGAATCCCCCGGTCCCGGTCCCGGTTCCGGTCCCGTTCCTCCTGTGTCCCCCCCCCAGCCCCGCTCACCGTCTCCACCGCCTGCTGCAGCAGCGCTCCCAGACGGCTGAGCATGGCTGGGAACCCCCGGGACCGGCCCCGGCCCCGCTCCCGGCCCCGCTCCCGGCCCCGCTCCCGCCCCGCCGCCCCCGCCCCCGCCCGCGCCGCCGGCCCCGCCCCGCCCGGTCCCGCCCGGTCCCGCCCGGTCCCGCCCGGTCCCGCCCCCGGCGGCTCCGCTCCGGCTCCCGGCGGGATGGGGCGGGGTGGGAGCGAGAAGGGTGGAGGACGGAGGGGTTGGGAAGGTGCCGCAGCCCTAAAATTGTTCCGCGGGCGGTTCTGGTGGGGATGGACCCAGGCACCGGGATGGGGATGGACCCCACGCATCTGGAGGGGAACAAACCCCACACACACCGGGGGGGCATCAACCCACCCGGGATGGACCCCACAAACCCCTTCCCTGGGATCTGGGTGGATCCCACAAATCCTTTCACTGGGATCAGGATACCCCCACAAACTCCTTCCCTGGGATCGGGATGGATCCCACAAACTCCTTCCCTGGGATCGGGACTGACCCCACAAATCCTTTCACTGGGATCAGGATACCCCCACAAACCCCTTCCCTGGGATCTGGGTGGATCCCACAAACTCCTTCCCTGGGATCAGGACTGACCCCACAAACCCCTTCCCTGGGATCTGAGTGGATCCCACAAATCCCTTCACTGGGATCAGGATACCCCCACAAACTCCTTCCCTGGGATCGGGATGGATCCCACAAACTCCTTCCCTGGGATCGGGACTGACCCCACAAATCCTTTCACTGGGATCAGGATACCCCCACAAACCCCTTCCCTGGGATCTGGGTGGATCCCACAAACTCCTTCCCTGGGATCAGGACTGACCCCACAAACCCCTTCCCTGGGATCTGAGTGGATCCCACAAATCCCTTCACTGGGATCAGGATACCCCCACAAATCCTTTCACTGGGATCAGGATACCCCCACAAACTCCTTCCCTGGGATCTGGGTGGATCCCACAAACCCCTTCCCTGGGATCTGGGTGGATCCCACAAACCCCTTCCCTGGGATCGGGACTGACCCCACAAACCCCTTCACCGGGATGGAGCCCGCATTCACCAGGATAAGGACAAGGACACCCCCCCTTCCCAGCTCACCTTTTCCCATGAAACCCCAGTTTTACAACTTTTTTTTTTTTTTTTTAATTCTCTAAAAAAAAAAAAACCCAAACATTTCTCCAATTAAAACCAAGCCCTGACAAGCACAGCTGCTGGAAAAGCGCCCAGGGCCCAGCCCGGGTCCCGCTGACTCCAGGGAATGGCCAATCGGATGCCCCCCCAAATCTGTGTCCCCCAGGGTTGATCCGTACCCATCCCTGTAAATTCGGGGTGCTGGAGGGGGATTGGGGTGCCGCTGATGGACTGGGCCCACACTGGGGACAGAGCCAGCAGCTCCTGGAGGTGTACCCGGCAATTGTGTACCCCAAAAACGAAGGGAAGGGCGGGGGTGCAGCGGGGAGAGGTGGAGAGCTGATATGTGTCTATCGATACATCTGCATATAAAAAATAGACGTGCGTAGTCGTAGCGTTGCTAGTGATGGATAAAAAGCCGAATTCCAGGCTGAATCCAGGCTGGTCCTGCACGATCCACGTGCAGCCCGATGGTCTCTGGGAGACTCCCGCTGCGTGCTCACATGGCAGATTTCATCTCCCACTCCTGGACAAATTGGGGGGGGGTCAATCCCTCACTTCCCTTCACAATCCCCGCTTCACTTCCCCGCTCTATAGGATCCCCTAAACCCTTCCCATTCCCGCGGAGTTACCTTCGTCTTCTGCATCACATTTCCCTTCCCCGCCGTGACCGGCGATGGTGGCGGCCTCAGGGCGCTCCTGGCCGACGTGGTGCGCTTCAGCAGCGGCCTGAGGAACGATCCCTGAGGGAAAAAGCAGCGCCAAAAAGGGTCAGGGATGCCCTCAGGATGCCACCCGTGTAATTCACACCTCCTCCGGCGTCCCCCACCTCGGAGCCAGCCGAGCTGGCGGTGGCAGCGATGTGACCCTTCAGCGACTTCCCGAGGGCCAGCAGGTTCATCTCGGAGCCGGCTTTCAGCCTGCCCTTCACGCCTCTTTCCAGCTGCCCCACCTTCTCCTCCAGCTTGGGAAAGGCTCTTTTCCCTGCAAGGACAGCGGGAGCGCTGCCAAGGCCGGGCTCCGGCCGGGAGCGGGCAGTGCCCGGCCCCAGAGCCCCCCCGTGCTCCCACCGATGAGGGCATCCAGCCCGTCCCGCGTCCCCTTCCTCTCCAGCAGGGTCAGGGAGTGCTGGGAGCGGGAGAAATCCCTGCCCGGCACGCTGGGGCTGTCCTTTGGCAGCTGGGCGCTGGCAGGCCTGGCCCGGAGAGCTGCTGGTGGAGCTGGGGAGGAAGGGAAGAGGAGGGAGGGTCAGGAGGAAGGCTCAGGGGGCAGAGAGAGGAGGGACGCGGGGGAGAAGGGGAAGAGAGAGGGTGGTGAGGAGGAAGGGGAGAAAAAGGGTGATCAGGAGGAAAAGGGTGATCAGGAGGAAGAGAGAAGAGAAGAGAAGAGAAGAGAAGAAGAGAAGAGAAGAGAAGAGAAGAGAGAGAAGAGAAGAGAAGAGAAGAGAAGAGAAGAGAAGAGAAGAGAAGAGAAGAGAAGAGAAGAGAAGAGAAGAGAAGAGAAGAGAAGAGAAGAGAAGAGAAGAGAAGAGAAGAGAAGAGAAGAGAAGAGAAGAGAAGAGAAGAGAAGAGAAGGAAGGGAAGAGAAAGGATGATCAGGAGGAAGAGAAGAGAAAGAATGATGAAGAGAAAGGGAACAGAAAGGATGATGAGGAAGGGAAGAAAAAGGGTGATCAGGAGGAAAGGAAGAGAAAAGATGATCAGCAGGAAGGGAGAAGGAGGGAAGATCAGGAGGAAGGAAAGACAGGAAGGGTCAGGAGGAAGAGAGAGAAAGGCAAATTATCTCCCCCAAAAAAGCTGATTCCCCCCCCCCAAAAAAAAAACCAAAAAAAAAAACCCACCAAGCCCTGTGACCACCTCGCAGTTCACAAACTCCCGTTCCCAGTAAAAAAAAAAAAAAAAAAATTAAATTTAAATTTAAATTTAAATTATTGAGGAGCACCAGGAAGCAGCTGGGAAAGTCTGCGGGAACGATCCCGGATAATCAGGAGGAAGAGAAGAGGAGGAACGCTGGGCAGGAAAGCCAGGGGAAGGACACAGAAATCCCGGCTCTCGTGGGCACCGCAGCCTCCGCGGCAGCAGGGGAGCTGGGGAATGTGGGGACCCCCCCTCCGCACCCCTGGCTGAGCAGCGCGCCCCCCTCACCTGCCTGCGAGGCGCGGGCACCGCCCGGGGCGTGGCTGCTGGCACAGGTGGGCAGGGCAGACGCGGGTCTCCTGCGCTGCCCCGGCCGGTCCAGGCTCTGCTGCTGCGGAAGGAAGCCCGGGGGCGAGCGGATGGTGAAACCCGGGGGGCAAAGGGACGGTGGGAGTGGATCCACCCCACCCTGAGGGGCACGAGTGGGGGGCAAAGAGCGCCAGCAGAGGTTACCAGCTGCTGCAGCCGCTCCGCGTTGGAGTAGAGATGTTTGGGGGTCTCGGCTGGCGGGGGCTGCCCGAAGGGGTCGTCCATGTAGGCGTTGGGGGTGGGGACACGGCGCAGCAGCAGCCCCCTGCGAGCAGGAGGGGAGGCCTTTACCTCCCCCAGCCCACACGGAGCGGGAGGGCTGGGGGTGGCCAAAGCCCTTACCCGGCAGCGGGGCGGCTGCTCGGCCTGGGGGGTCTCGGGGGGGGCCCATCACCCTTCTTTGGCTCCGCTCCTCCCCTGGCCTGCAGGGTCTTCAGCCAGGCTTCCCTTTCCTCGTCTGAACGGGCCTGGTGTGGGGCAGGGTCTGGGCTCAGGGGGTGCTCCTGGGGCAGGGTCTGGGCTCAGGGGATGCCCCCAGGGCAGGGTCTGGGCTCAAGGGGTGCTCCTGGGGCAGGGTCTGGGCTCAGGGGATGCCCCCAGGGCAGGGTCTGGGCTCAGGGGGTGCTCCTGGGGCAGGGTCTGGGCTCAGGGGATGCCCCCAGGGCACGGTCTGGGCTCAGGGGTGCCCCCAGGGCAGGGTCCGTGCTCAGGGGTGCCCCCAGGGCAGGGTCTGGGCTCAGGGGATGCCCCCAGGGCACGGTCCGTGCTCAGGGGTGCCCCCAGGGCAGGGTCTGGGCTCAGGGGGCACCCCCAGGGCACGGTCTGGGCTCAGGGGTGCTCCCCGGGGCAGTCTGGGCTCAGGGGTGCCCCCAGGGCAGGGTCCATGCTCAGGTGATGCCCTTGCAGCAGGGTCTGGGCTCAGGGGATGCCCTTGCAGCAGGGTCCGTGCCCAGGGGGTATCCCCGGGGCAGGGCCTGGGCTCACGGGGCACCCCCAAGGCACGGTCTGGGCTCAGGGGTGCCCCCAGGGCAGGGTCCATGCTCAGGTGATGCCCTTGCAGCAGGGTCCGGGCTCAGGGGGTGCCCCCCGGGAGGGACACGGGGGTACCCCGGTGGTCACTCACCTGCAGCAGGGCGAGCTCCCGGCCGCGCTGGGCGATGCGGATCCGCAGGTTTTGCGGGGAGCCGGCGGCCGCCCCGGGGGACACCTCGCAGCCGTCCAGGCGCAGGGCACAGACGGGGCGCTGGGCAGCGCCGGGCTCCGGGAACATGCGCAGCGCTCCGTGCCGGACCGCGCACCACAGGCGCTGCCAGCGCCCGCGCACCCGCACCGCCAGGAACCCTGCGGGCAGCCCCGTCAGCGGGCACGGGGGGCGGCACCCCCCCCTCACCCCGTCCCCTCGCAGCCCCCACCTCCTTTGGCGTCCTCTCCGGGCCGCGGGCTGCGCGCAGGGCTCTGCCGGGAGCCATTCCCCTCCTCCTCTTCCTCCTTGCCGAGCTGGGGCGCGGCAGGCCGAGAGTGGGCACGGGGGGAGCCCCAACTCTGCGCCCTGCACCCCCTCCCCAAGGCAGCTCTCCCCAGAGGGACCCCAGGATGTGGGGTTGGGGTGTATTCCCGAGCCGTTCCCATCCCTGGGTTTCCCCGGGGGAGGAACTCACCCCGCTGAGCCTCGAGGAAGGCGGCGCAGGGACACTGAGGACTGCCAGCCCGCTCGGGGCATCGCTGCTCACCTCCTCGATCACCTGCCGAGGGAAACGGGCAGCGCTGCACCCCGCGCTCCAGCTCCGCAGCTAAAAAAGCTCCGCACAACCCCGAGAAGGGAGCTGGGGACGCACCGGATCATCCCCAGCCCGCCCGGCAGCACCGGAGCAGGGCCGTGCCTCCATTTCCCGCTGCCCACCCCGCTCCTGCCCGGCTGCAACACCTCCAAACCTTCCTCCAGTCCTCAGCCTGCTGCCGGCTCTGGAAGCCGATGACCAGCACCTCTCCCGCCGTCCCTGTCACCTTCAGGGCGTGGGGCATCTTCTTGCCCCGCTTGTCCTTGTAGGTGACCCGGCAGCCGCGCAGGTCCAGCTCCAGCACCGGCTGCAGGTCCGCGGCGCACCTGAAGCACTGGGAGGGGGCACGGCGGGGTCGGGGGGGGGCACGGAGCGGCCGAGAGGGGCACGGAGCCGCGCTGCCACCCTCCGTCCCTTTATCCATCCTCCTTGCCAGCCCCTCACCAGCAGCACGTGCTCCCGGACGATGAAGAGCTGCTTCGCCCACTGCCCGAGCCAGCGCTTCCTCCAGAGGAAGCCGCAGAGCTGCGCCTCGGGGCGCCCGGGGGGCTCGGCCTCGCCGCTGGTGGCCGATGGCCAGCGCAGGTAATGGGCCCGGTCCGTCACCCCCCCCTCCTCCTCCTCCTCCTCCTCCTCCTCCTCTTCCTCCTCTCCGTACGACTCGTAGTGGCTGCTGTCGCTGTCGCCACCGCCTGGGAGCCGGGATGGGGTCAGGGCAGGGGGGGCGCGGGGGCGCTGGGGAGGGGGCGCGGGGATTCCTCACCGGTTCTGCCGTGGCCGGGGGGTTCGGCGTCTTCGTAGGAGTCATCGGCTGGGGGGGGCGGGGGGGGCGCCCGGCTCTTTGTTCTGGGGGTACAAGGGATGTTCCAAAGGTGCTGCCCCCCTCGGGGCAGGGTCCCCAAGTCACTGCCGGGGGCGGGTGGGCACCACAAAGCCTGGCTGGACCCCCCCCCCCCCCCCCGTCCGCGAGCAATCCTAGCCAGCGATGCCATCCCTGGCATGGCCGGGCACCTCTCCCACCCCCCCCCCCCAAGACCCCCAGCCCCTGCTGCCCCCTCTCACCGCTCCGTGCAGGCTCAGGGCGCTGCCTCCCGCTGCATCCGCCCTCCTGGAGCCTGCGGGGAAAAGCAGGACCGGCAGCGCCGTGCCGGGGTGCTGAGGGGTCGGGGACCGCCCCCCCCCCCCCAAAAACCACGCGTGGAGGGGGTGGATCGGAGCGTGGGACTCACCCGGGCTGGTCCGGCCCTGCGGGGTCCCCGGGGAGGGCGAGAGGCAGCGCATGATCATGTACTCTGCATCCTCTGCTGCGGGGGCAGCGCCGGGTCACGGCCCCGCTGCCGCGCCCGCCCCGCTGCCCACCGGGCACCGGCCGGGGGCTCCCCCCGCCCCCAGACCCGCACTCACACGGCGGGCCCTGCAGCCGGGCCAGGAGGTCGGACACGGATTTTTTCTTGGCCCGAGCTGCGGCGCTGAGGCTTTCGCGGTCCAGGAGGAGCAGGAAGGAGCGCAGGTCCGACAGCAGCTTGTCCAGGTCTGCAGGGGACAGGGACAGGGACGTGCCACCGCACCCTCCAGGGGACCCTGTGGGCGCGGGTCCCCATCCCTGTCCCCCGCACCGGGCAGGGCTGGGGTGTCCCCGATGCCATGGAGGGTACCCGATGCCATGAAGGTGTCCCCAGTGCCATGAGGGTGTCCCTGATGCCATGGTGTGTCCCCCATGCCATGAGGGTGTCCCTGATGCCATGGTGTGTCCCCCATGCCATGAGGGTGTTCCCAGTGCCATGGGGGTGTCCCCGATGCCATGGGGTGTCCCCCATGCCATGAAGGTGTCCCCATTGCCATGAGGGTGTCCCCATTGCCATGGGGGTGTCTCCAATGCCATGGGGTGTCCCCAGTGCCATGAGGGTGTCCCCAGTGCCATGAGATTATCCCCAGTGCCATGGGGGTGTCTCCAATGCCATGGGGTGTCCCCAGTGCCATGGGGGTGTCCCCAGTGCCATGAGGGGTCCCCAAAGCCATGGGTGTGTCCCCGATACCATGGAAGGTCCCTGATGCCATGGGGGTCCCCGATGCCATGGAGGGTCCCCGATGCCATGGAGGGTCCCCGAAGCCATGAGGGGTCCCCGAAGCCATGGGGTGTCCCCCATGCCATGGGGGTGTCCCCAGTGCCATTAGGGTGTCTCCGATGCCATAGGTGTGTCCCCGAAGCCATGGAAGGTCCCCAGTGCCATGGGGTGTCCCCAGTGCCATGGAGGGTCCCCAGTGCCATGGGGGTGTCCCCAGTGCCATGGAGGGTCCCCAGTGCCATGAGGGTGTCCCCAGTGCCATGAGGGTGTCCCCAGTGCCATGGGGGTGTCCCCAGTGCCATGGAGGGTCCCCAGTGCCATGGGGGTGTCCCCAGTGCCATGGGGGTCCCCAGTGCCATGGGGGTGTCCCCGATGCCATGAAGGTGTCCCCAGTGCCATGGGGGTCCCCAATGCCATGGGGGTGTCCCCGAAGTCATGGAAAGTCCCCGATGCCATGGGGTGTCCACCATGCATTGAGGGTGTCCCCAGTGCCATGAGGGTGTCCCCGATGCCATGAGGGTGTCCCCAGTGCCATGGAGGGTCCCCAGTGCCATGGGGGTGTCCCCAGTGCCATGGAGGGTCCCCAGTGCCATGGAGGGTCCCCAGTGCCATGAGGGTGTCCCCAGTGCCATGGAGGGTCCCCAGTGCCATGAGGGTGTCCCCAGTGCCATGGGGGTGTCTCCAATGCCATGGGAGGTCCCCAGTGCCATGAGGGTGTCCCCGATGCCATGAGGGTGTCCCCAGTGCCATGGAGGGTCCCCAGTGCCATGAGGGTGTCCCCAGTGCCATGGAGGGTCCCCAGTGCCATGGGGGTGTCCCCAGTGCCATGGAGGGTCCCCAGTGCCATGGAGGGTACCCGATGCCATGAAGGTGTCCCCAGTGCCATGAGGGTGTCCCTGATGCCATGGTGTGTCCCCCATTGCCATGAGGGTGTCCCTGATGCCATGGTGTGTCCCCCATGCCATGAGGGTGTTCCCAGTGCCATGGGGGTGTCCCCGATGCCATGGGGTGTCCCCCATGCCATGAAGGTGTCCCCATTGCCATGGAGGGTCCCCAGTGCCATGGGGGTTACGTGCCCGCTCCCACCGGCCCTTCCCTGCTCCGGCACCTGCCCCGGCCGGGCACAATCCGGCCATTGACGGGCCCGGGGGGACCGGGGGAGGATGAGGAGGGCGCCCTGAGGCGATGAAGGCTCCTCTGTTGTGCTCACAGAGCCGGTTTGTTCCCGGTTGGACCGGGGCAGCCGCGGCGGGGGCTGCGCCGCTGCTGCTCCGCGTGCCGGCGAGGAGGAGGATGAGGAGGAAGATAAGGAGGAGGATCAGGAGGAGGAAGAGGAGCCCTGGCAGGCTGGAGCGGCTGATGAAGGCTGAAATGCCCGCCGTTCACCCACCGAGGGCGGGGACGGGGG
This sequence comes from Vidua chalybeata, assembly GCF_026979565.1. Classification (NCBI taxonomy): domain Eukaryota; kingdom Metazoa; phylum Chordata; class Aves; order Passeriformes; family Viduidae; genus Vidua; species Vidua chalybeata. The sequence continues at coordinate 1,497,667 of NC_071557.1, read as the reverse complement.
TCGGGGCTCAGCGCCAGGCGGGGACCCCGGCACTGCCACTCCGGCAAGGACAGAGAGGGACAAGGAGCGGCTTTGTGCCCGGAGGTGCACATGGGACACCCCGGCTCTCCCAGGGACAGCGGGAGAGCCGGGCCAGCACCGCCTCCAGCCCGCGGTCCCCGAGAGACTCCGGGCACGGGCACAGGGTCCCTCTGTCCCCGCTGGGGGCAGTTTGGGGGTCCACGCAGGTGTTGCAGAGCAGGACCAGGAGCACCCTCAGTCTGTCGCCTCTCCCAGCCCTGGGCAGCTCCAGCTGCCACCACAGGAGCGGGCAGATATCCCTCAGCCCCCCGGGGTCGCTGCCCGTCTCTCCTCAGGCTCCTTCCATCTGGATTTGCGGAATCTTCCCGCTGCGGGCTCTGCTCGCTGCTCCCGGCTGGGATCAAACGTTGCAGCGCCGCCTGGCACAGGTGCCAGCTGCCCCCAGAGCACCCTGATCCCTGCTCCGGTCCCCCTGCCATCTCCCAGCTGGAAAGGGACAGTCCCAGCCAAGCCACCACCAGCCGCTGCTCCTCCTGCACGGCCCCGGGTGAGCGCGACCCCCCCCCCGCCCCACATCCCTGAATCCCGCGTTTCTCCGGGTTAACAGGGAGGCAGTGCACCCCAAAAAGGAGGTGGCACCCCCCCCGGGTGAGGCGAGGGCAGGCGGGGGAAGGAGCCCCCCGCCCTGCCACGTGTGTGAAGCGCTCTCTCCTCCCCCGGAGGTGCTGGCACGGGGGACCCCCGTCCCCTCCGCGCGTCCCCGGACGGGGAGCACACACCCTGCCCGCGGGGAGAGGAAACATCTGGCAGCGCGGTCCGGCTGAGCAGCGCCGGAGCCGGGCCCAAACATCTGGATTTCCCTGGAAACCGGGGAAGGGGAGGGGGGCAAAGAGCTCCCTGCGGGAAAAGCGGCGGGGGCTGGGGCAGGGGCTGGCTGAAGGGACCTGCGGGCGGTGTGGGGCACACGGCGACTGTCCCCCCCTGGCCAGCGGGCCCGGCTTTTCCCCTCCCTCCCTTTCTCCTCTCCTCCGCCCAGGCCGAATTCCTCGGCAATGACATCTCCGTCCACTCACCCTTTTGCCCTCGCTGCGGCCCCCCACCCCGCGCTCCCCCCGGCCGCGGTGCCCTGGCCGGGGCAGCGATCCGTGCCCGGCGGTGCCCAGCCGTGCCCAGCCGTGCCCGCAGCCGGTGCAGGGCGGGCAGAGGCTGCCCCGAGCCCTGGCCCGGTGCCCGCTGCCTGCCGCCGTGCCAAGGGAAAGCGGCCGGGATGGAAAACATCTGCCTCGGTCTCCAGGGCGGGAGGAAAACGCCTCCCCCCCCACCCCAAACACACACACAGAGCGTCTCCTAGCAAAGCTCCCCGCTCCCGCGGGACGTGTGGCATCCTCATCCTCGTGCCATCCTCCTCACCCTCGGCGGAGGAGGAGGAAGGACGGGGCGGCCCCAGGGATGCCATGGGAACGCGCGGTGCCCGGGCGATGCCAGCGCTTCGCGGCTGCCGTTTGGGGTCGGCGCCCACGCGGGGTTTCGTCCGTGCCGTGAGGCGTCCGGGGGGTGCGGGGGTGACCCGGGGGACCCCGGGGGTGGCTCTGGCCCAGCGCGGGATGACTCAGAGGAGGCTGCAGGGAGCTGCTCGCGGCCACAGCGTGACTCGTCATGTGCGGAGGCTCCAGGCCACGGCTGCAGGGTGGGGACGCTCCCCCCACGGCTCTTGCACCCCCAAATTTCCCCTGGGAGGGCGCTGGAAGGGGCGCTGTCCCCCCCCTCCCTCCCGCCCTGCCATGGCACCCCAATGTCGCGGGGGACACCCTTGTCCCCTCACGTTCGTCCCTTCCCCTCCAGCTCCCATCCCGCAGCCCCCCGCACCTCCCACCACCCCCTTTTCACCCCAGCTCTTCTCCCGAGCCCCCTTTTCCCTCCCACGCCCCCGCGGGCGCCCCCGCGCAGCCTCCCCCAGGCGCGGAGCCCCCTTTCCCCCCGTGTTTGAGTTTGTCCCCCCCAGCCTCGCATCCCCTCGGAGCCCCCCCCCGTACCTCGCTGCCGGGACATGGTGCGGGAGCGCTCACATCGCGGCGGGACCGGCACCGGCACCGGGACAGGGATGGGGATCGGGACCGGGATCCGGATCGGGACCGGGATTCGGGATGGGGACAGAGATGGGGATCGGGATCGGGATCGGGATCCGGATCCGGATCGGGATGGGGACAGATGGGGATCAGGATCGGGACCTGGACCGGGACCGGGATCGAGATGGGGATGGGGATCGGGACTGGGATCGGGATCGGGACCGGAACCGGGATCCGACCGGGGCAGCGCTGTCCCGGCCCGGCTCGGCTCGGCTCGCACACGCCCTGCGGGCCCCCAGCACAGCCCGGCCGGGGCGGGAGGAAGGCGGGGAAGGCTCCGCATCCTCCTCGGAGCAGCACCGCCATCTGCAGGGACCCGGGCTGGGGACGAGGCCGGGTCCGGGTGGGATTTTTGGATAAGGGAGGGGGGAAACAAAGCTGCGGAGCCGGGCTGGATAAAGCCATTTCACCTTTAATTGTAAGCAAAAAATCACTCTCACGCGGATTCTCCGACACCAGCAAATAAAATAAACTCTAACAAAAACAGAGAAAGTGAATCACTGTAGTCCAGTCCGAAAACAACCCATATTTATATATATATTTATAGATATGTCGTTTGTAGCAGTGAAAGGCAAGTATGGGCCAGTGAATTCCCGAGAAATTACATTCTTTACATCCCAACAAGGTCTAGCGGCTGGGAAGTGGCTGGAAACAAAAACCGGGGAGCGTGGAGGGGCCGGGGGGTGCGGGGAGAGAGGGTCCTGCCCAAAACGTGTGCCTGGAGAGGGGAGGGGGGAGAAGGGAAGGTGCTGCCCGGTGCCGAGCCCTGTCCGCGCGGCCGGGAGGGGACGGGGACAGCGGCCGGCCCCCGGTGGGTGGCCGCGGTGCCCATCGAGCTGTGCCCTGTTCCAGTCCATCGCTCCAGTTCATCATCCAGGCCAGTTCAGCGCCCTCCTGAGCCCTCCAAATCATCTCACAAGCGGCCTCCAAATCATCACCCCAGTGCCCTCCTGAGCCCTCCAAATCATCTCACAAGAGCCCTCCTGAGCCCTCCAAATCATCACCCCAGTGCCCTCCTGAGCCCTCCAAATCATCTCACCAGTGCCCCCCAAATCATCTCACCAGTGCCCTCCTGAGCCCTCCAAATCATCTCACCAGTGTCCTCCTGAGCCCTCCAAATCATCTCACCAGTGCCCCCCAAATCATCTCACCAGTGCCCTCCTGAGCCCCCCAAATCATCTCACCAGTGCCCCCCAAATCATCTCACCAGTGCCCTCCTGAGCCCCCCAAATCATCTCACCAGTGCCCCCCAAATCATCGCCCCAGCGCCCTCCTGTGCCCCCCAAATCATCCTGCCTGTGCCCCCCAAACCATCGCCCCAGCACCCCCCTGCATCCCCCCCACCCACAGCTGCCCCAGGGACCCCCCAGCCCAGCTCTGCCACCCCCGGCTGCTCCCCCTGCCCCTCTGCCCGGGGGGGGGGGGGGTTGGCAGCGTCCTTGGGGTCCCCTCTGCAGCGCCTGGCACAGGAGGGACCGGGGGGGGGTACAGAAATGGGGGGCTGCAGGGTTGGGGGGGGATTTGGGATTTGGGTCTGGCTTTGCCGGGAGAACATCGGTCTGGCTGGCCAGACCCTTCCCAAGCACAGGGGCACCTTGGGGGGGGGCGCCCCGGGGTGGGGCTGGGGGCAGCAGACCCCCAGAGAGGAGGGGACCCCCGCAGTGGAGCCAAAAGCAGAGCCAGGCACGTTCCCAGGGGGAAAAAGGGGGGCACAAAACCCAGAGACCCCCCCCCCCCCCAAACCTCCCTTCCCGGCCGAGCCGTGCCCGCCGCGGGATCCTAAATTCCAAATTTGGGTCCCAGATTTTAGGATTTTAGGATTTTAGATAATTTTTAGGATTTAGCAGCTGCAAATTCGTCAAAACAAAAACCAATTTCACATCATTAAAACCCCAATTTCAACCTCAAAAATCAGATTTTAACCCCGTTTTTTGGGGGGGGGGGAACCTCCAAATTTTTGGGGGTAAAAACCTTCGAGGGTTTTTGGGGGAATTTTGGGGGAGGTGGGTCGGATCCCCCCAAAAATCCCCAAAATTTCCCCAGGTTCGTGCAGCGAGAGCTGCAGCCTGATCGCCGATGGGCTCAGCACTGCCCTGCAGCTCTTTGACGAATTCAAGAAAATGAGGGAGCAGATGTGAGGAAATCGGGGAAATTTGGGGTTTTTTTTTTTGGTTTTTTGGGGTTTTTTTAGGTTTTTTTTTGGCTGCCCCAGCCCCAGCCCTGCAGCCAGGCGGGTTCGAACCCCCCCGGTGCCACCCCCTGCAGCAGGAGTGAGGCGAGGGGTGGGTGGGGGGCAGATCTGGGGGGCTGGGGGCGCGGGGGAAGTGGGGGGGGACCCCAGGAAAAACCGGCTGAGAGCCCTAAAGCGGCTACACGGCACGACACGGACTGAGCTGGCCGAGGAGGACTCAGAAGAGGAAGGCTCAGAAGAGGAGGGCTCAGAAGAGGAGGGCTCAGAAGAGGAGGACTCAGAAGAGGAAGGCTCAGAAGAGGAGGACTCAGAAGAGGAGGGCTCAGAAGAGGAGGGCTCAGAAGAGGAAGGCTCAGAAGAGGAAGGCTCAGAAGAGGAGGACTCAGAAGAGGAAGGCTCAGAAGAGGAGGGCTCAGAAGAGGAGGACTCAGAAGAGGAAGGCTCAGAAGAGGAGGACTCAGAAGAGGAGGGCTCAGAAGAGGAGGACTCAGAAGAGGAAGGCTCAGAAGAGGAGGGCTCAGAAGAGGAAGGCTCAGAAGAGGAGGGCTCAGAAGAGGAAGGCTCAGAAGAGGAGGGCTCAGAAGAGGAGGACTCAGAAGAGGAAGGCTCAGAAGAGGAGGGCTCAGAAGAGGAAGGCTCAGAAGAGGAGGGCTCAGAAGAGGAAGGCTCAGAAGAGGAGGACTCAGAAGAGGAAGGCTTTCTTCTTCAGCTCGTTGCGCTTCCACAGGGCCAGCTTGCCGAACTCCTCCGGCGGCATCTCGAACACTTTCAGGAAGTCCTCGGGGGACAGGTGGCGCTGCGAGGAGGGGAGGGGGCGACAGAGGGGGGTGACACAGCGCAGGGACCCCCCCCAGGAGCCCCCCGAGCCTGACCCAGCCCCTACCTCCAGCCTGGTCCTGTCCACGCCGGGCGGGAGCTTCACGCGGCCTCGGTTTGTCACCATCAGCATCTCATAGGGGTAGATCTGCAAAGGGGGTGGGTGGGGGGCTGTGAGACCCTCAGAGAGCCCCCCCAAGCCTTTCCAACCCCCCCCCCCCGGCCCCATCCAAGCCCCCAGCCCCGCTCACCTTCTGCTCCAGCATGCTGGGCAGGGAGTTCCCTCTGTCCATGCGCCCGCGCTGGCCGTTCTGGGGGGGCAAACCTGAGGTCAGCCCGGCGCCCACCCCCCCAATTTCTCCCTCTGAAGCCGAGCCGAGGTGAGGGGGCTCCAGCCTGGGGGTGCCAGGCCCTCCGTCCCTGCCCCGGTGGCCGTGTCCCCCTCCCTCCCCCCCCACGTCACCCTCTCGCTGGGTCTCGGTGTCCGGGCCAGGTGAGCTCTTACCTGCAGGGCTGGACAGAGAGAGGAGGGGGCTCAGCCTGGGGACCCCGCTGTGCCCCCTCATTCCTGCTGAGCCCGGGCTTGTGCCACCACTCCCCGTCCCTGGGGACACCCCCACATCTCCCAGGACACCCCCACGTTCCCAGGACACCCCCACATTCCCAGGACACCCCCACGTTCCCGGAGACATCCCCTGGGACACCTCCAAATCTCCAGGGCACCCCCACATCCCTCCAGGACATTCCAGAATCCCCACGACACCCCCACACTCCCAGGGACACCCTCATATCCCCAGAACACCCCCAAATTCCCAGGGACACCCCCAGACTCCCAGGGACACCTCCAGGACACCCCTTCATCCCAAGGACATCCCCACACTCCCAGGGATACCCCCCTCATCCCCGGGGACACCCCCACATTCCCCGGGACACCCCCAGATCCTCAGGACACCCCCACACCCCCAGGGACACCCCTGGACACCCCCACATTCCCAGGACACCCCCAGGACACCCCCAGACCCCCAGGGACACCCCCAGACTCCCAGGGACACCCCCGGACACCCCCACTCTGTCCCGCTCCTCACCAGGGCTGCCCTTGTCGCTCCCCGCCGAGCCGAACTCTGCCGACTGCAGCTGCGGGGGGACAGGGACAGGGACAGGGTCACGGGGACAGGGACAGGGTCACAGGGACAGCGACAGGGTCATAGGGACAGGGTCACAGGGACACAGGGACAGGGACACGGGGACAGGGACAGGGACAGGGACAGGGACACAGGGACAGCGACAGGGTCATAGGGACAGGGACAGGGTCACGGGGACAGGACAGGGACACAGGGACGGGGACAGGGTCACGGGGACAGGGTCACAGGGACAGGGACAGGGACACAGGGACAGGGACAGGGTCAAAGGGACAGGGTCATGGGGACAGGGACAGGGTCACGGGGACAGGACAGGGACACAGGGATGGGGACAGGGTCACGGGGACAGGGACAGGGTCACGGGGACAGGGACAGGGACACAGGGATGGGGACAGGGTCACGGGGACAGGGACAGGGACAGGGACACAGGGACAGGGACAGGGTCACGGGGACAGGGACACAGGGACAGGGTCACGGGGACAGGGACAGGGACAGGGACACAGGGACAGGGACAGGGTCACGGGGACAGGGACACAGGGACAGGGTCACGGGGACAGGGACAGGGACAGGGACAGGGTCACGGGGACAGGGACACAGGGACAGGGTCACAGGGACACATGGAAGGAACAGGGTCACAGGGACAGGGACACAGGGTCACAGGGACAGGGACACAGGGACAGGGTCACAGGGACACATGGAAGGGACAGGGTCACAGGGACAGGGACACAGGGTCACAGGGACAGGGACACAGGGGTGACCCCGAAGCCCTGAGCGGGGTGGGGTGACCCCGGCAGGGTGGGGTGACCCCGGCAGGGTGGGGTGACCCCGGCAGGGTGGGGGACCGCTGGCAGCCGCTTACCCGGGTGAGGGTGCTCCGGCCAGAGGCGGGGAGGGAGGAGCTCTTGGAGCTCGTGTGCAGGGCTGAGAGAGAGGCAGAGACCGTCAGGGACAGGCAGGGACATTTAGGGACATTCAGGGACAGGCAGGGACATTCAGGGACATTCAGGGACATTCAGGGACATTCAGGGACAGGCAGGGACATTCAGGGACATTCAGGGACATTCAGGGACATTCAGGGACAGGCAGGGACATTCAGGGACATTTAGGGACAGCCAGGGATGGGCAGAGACCACCAGGGATGGGCAGGGATCGGCAGGAACCATCAGGGACCTTAAGGGACAGACAGGGACAGGCAGGGACCTTTAGGGATGGGCAGGGACCTTTAGGGACATGCAGGGACAGGCAGGGACAGGCAGGGACCCTTAGGGACATTTAGGGACAGGCAGGGACCCTTAGGGACATTTAGGGATATTTAGGGACAAGCAGGGACAAGCAGGGACAAGCAGGGAAAGGCAGGAACCTTTAGGGATGGGCAGGGACCTTTAGGGACATTTAGGGACAGGCAGGGACCTTTAGGGACATTTAGGGACATTTAGGGACAGGCAGGGACCTTTAGGGACGGGCAAGGACCTTTAGGGACATTTAGGGACATTTAGGGACAGGCAGGGACCATCAGGAATGGGAAGGGATGGACAGGGACAGGCAGGGGTGCAGGCAGGGATTTGGGATGTACAGTTGGGATTTTGGGAGGTGCAGGCAGGATTTGGGAGGTGCTCATGGGATTTTGGGAGGTACAGGTAAGATTTGGGATGTACAGTTGGGATTTTGGGATGTATAGGCAGGATTTGGGATGTGAAGGCAGAATTTGGGAGGTGCAGGAGGGATTTGGGAGGTGCAGGCAGGATTTGGGATGTACAGGCAGGGTTTGGGAGGTGCAGGAGGGATTTGGGAGGTGCAGGCAGGATTTGGGATGCACAGGCAGGATTTGGGATGCACAGGCAGGGTTTGGGATGCACAGGCGGGATTTGGGAGGTGCAGGTGGGATTTGGGAGGTACAGTTGGGATTTTGGGATGCACAGGCAGGATTTGGGAGGCGCAGGCGGGATTTGGGATGCACAGGCAGGGTTTGGGATGCACAGGCGGGATTTGGGATGCACAGGCAGGGTTTGGGATGCACAGGCGGGATTTGGGAGGTGCAGGTGGGATTTGGGAGGTACAGTTGGAATTTTGGGATGCACAGGCAGGATTTGGGGGACAGAAGGGGGTACAGGCACGCAGAGCTGAGGAGGCAAAGGGCCGTGGCCGTCAGGAGAACAATCCCACTCACACGTGTGGAAAGGCGTCCGGTCCGGCAGCGAGCGAGTTTTCCTCCGGATCGGCAGCGACTTCTCCATCTCCTCCTTCAGGATCAGCTTCCCGAGGTTGGAGGTGACCTGGGAACCCCGGGACACGCGTTGGCATCGGTGCCAGCGCGCCCCCAGCCCCTCAGCGCTGCCGCCCCGCCCCGACCTTGCTCAGCTCCTGCCGCTGGAGCTCCCGCAGGTTCTTCATCTCCTCCGACAGATCCTCATCCTCCTCCTCCCCTCTCTTGGACGCCATCCGCCTCCTCCACTCCGTCTCTGCGGGAAAAGGGACGTTCCAGCCATTCCCAGCCTTCCTCGGGCTCTCCAGGAGGGAAAACCCCGCCGTGCCCACCTACCCACGACGGCCAGCGACGGCGGGCACGGCCAGTAGTCGGTCTCGATCTTGGCGGGCTGGTTGGGATCCGGGGGCTGCGCCGCCGGGAATTTGGAGGATTCGATGATCAGGTCCTCGATGAGATTTTTCCCGTGGTGGGCGCTGGAGTGGTGCTCTGGGGGGGCACGGGGAGGGGGTGAGGCAGCATCCCGGGATGCGCCATCCCGTGGGATAGACCCCCCCTCCCCACACTCACCTTTCTGCCGGTAGATCGGCGGCTTCTTGTAGATGTTGAGCTCTGTCGTGTCGGTCTCTGGAAGGAAAAAGGGGTTTGGGGTTGGGAGTGGGAGCTCGTGGGAATGGGAATTCATGGGGTTGGGAGTGGGAGCTCGTGGGAATGGGAATTCATGGGGTTGGGATTGGGAGCTCGTGGGAATGGGAATTCATGGGGTTGGGATTGGGAGCTCGAGGGGTTGGGATTGGGAATGAGAACTCATGGGGTTGGGAGTGGGAGCTCGTGGGAATGGGAACTCATGGGGTGGGGATTGGGAGCTCGTGGGGTTGGGATTGGGAATTTGTGGGGTTAGGAGTGGGAGCTCATGAGGTTGGGAATGGGAACTCATAGGAATGAGAATGGGAACTCATGGGAATGGGAACTCATGGGGTTGGAATTGGGAGTTAATGGGAATGGGAGTGGGAACTCATGGGGCTGGGAGCTGATGGGAATGGGAATGGGAGCTGATGGGAATGGGAGTGGGAACTCATGGGGTTGGGAGCTGATGGGAATGGGAATGGGAGCTGATGGGAATGGGAGTGGGAACTCATGGGGTTGGGAGCTGATGGGAATGGGAATGGGAGCTGATGGGGTTGGGAGCTGATGGGAATGGGAGTGGGAACTCATGGGGTTGGGATTGGGAATTTATGGGGTTGGGAATGGTAGCTTGTGGGGTTGGGATTGGGAGTTGATGGGAATGGGAGCTGATGGGAATGGGAGTGGGAGCTCGTGGGGTTGGGAGCTGATGGGGTTGGGATTGGGAATTGATGGGGTTGGGATTGGGAATTGATGGGGTTGGGAGCTGATGGGGTTGGGAGTGGGGGCTCGTGGGGCTGGGAGCTGATGGGGTTGGGATTGGGAGCTGATGGGAATGGGAGTTGATGGGGTTGGGAGCTGATGGGAATGGGAATGGTAGCTCGTGGGGTTGGGAGCTGATGGGAATGGGAGTTGATGGGGTTGGGACTGGGAGCTGATGGGAATGGGAGTGGGAGCTCGTGGGGCTGGGAGCTGATGGGGTTGGGACTGGGAATTGATGGGGTTGGGAGCTGATGGGGTTGGGATTGGAATTGATGGGGTTGGGATTGGGAATTGATGGGGTTGGGAGCTGATGGGGTTGGGATTGGGAATTGATGGGGTTGGGATTGGGAATTGATGGGGTTGGGAGCTGATGGGGTTGGGATTGGGAATTGATGGGGTTGGGAGCTGATGGGATTGGGAGTGGGAGCTGATGGGATTGGGAGTGGGAGCTCGTGGGGCTGGGAGCTGATGGGGTTGGGATTGGGAATTGATGGGAGTGGGAGCTGATGGGATTGGGAGTGGGGGCTTGCGGGGTCGGGAAGAGGCTCCAGCACAGCCTGGCTGGGGCCGGCAGCGCTGGGCTCCCGCTTTGGGGTGCCGGCGCCGTTACCGGGTCGGTGGAAGTGCTGGACGCTGCTGCGGGTGGGGGCGGCGCCCTGGCGCGAGGGGGGCACCGGGGTGCTGCTGGGGGGCCGGCTCTCCAGCCACTCCCGGATCACCTGCGGGAAAACGGGATCGGGATCAGCGAGACCCCTCCCCAGCTCAGCACCACCCCCTCCTCTCGCGGTACTCACCTCCGGGGACGGAGGAGGAGACATGGATTTGGGAGACAGGGAGCGCTGCAGAAGGCAAGGATGGAATGAATTTTAATTTTTTTTTTTACTGAATTTTAACAATTTTAATAACCTTCACAAACTGTTACGAATTCTGAAGGATTTGAATCAATTTAAGGTATTTTTGTGCTGGAATTTTATTCGATTCTTCTAGAATTCTATTCCAGCTCGGCGATCCTTCTATCCCCTCAAAAAAAACCCCAAAAACCGGGGATTTCCTCCTCACCTCCCGGCTCCGGGGCAGCTCCACGTGCTCCATCAGCGAGTAGGTGAAATGGGGTTCGTAGATCATCAGGTCGGGGCGTTCGATGTCCAGGATCGCTTTGTCCTTGGGGATGGCAGCCAGGTCCTTGTAGCCCAGGACCTCGTTGTCCATTTTGGCCTGGGAGGAAGGGGAAAACGCCGTCGTTTGGGGTGCAGAAGGGAATTTTTGGGAATGGGGAGGGATCACACCCGCCAAGGCCGTGCCAGAGGGATGGGGAGGGTTTAGGGGAGGGGGTCACATCCCACATCCCCCATGGATTTAGGGATGAGGTGGGAAGGTGGGAATGGCTTCTTACCACGATGCTGGAGGGAGAGCCAGGAACGCTGGATCCGCGGGAAGAGCAGACGCTCCCAGGGGAGGTCAGTGGCTGCTGGAGGGAAAAGGGGGGATTTCAGCCCAGGAAGGGGCTCAGGGGAGCCCCCTGAGCTCCCAAATCCCGCGGATCCCAGATTCCTTGGGCACTGGGATTGCTGGTGGGCGCCGGGCAGGCAGGGGACAGCTGGGAGGCGACAGCGGCTTGGCCAGGACACGCTGCCGCTAGATGGGGCTGCCAGGCTGGGCGGGAGGAGGAGGAGGAGGAGGAGGAGGAAGGCAAGGCCCGGCTAACAGCAGCCCATGACTGCCCATGCCCTTGGCCACCAGCCCCTGCCCTTGGCCACCAGCCCCGCGTGCCTTCCCTGCGTGCAGGGCTCCCCGTTGTCCCACGCCCTGCCAGGACCCCCAGCGCCTCCAGCACCCCACCCGGACCCCCAGCATTTTCCCTGTGGCCCCAGCACCTTCCTGGACCCCAACACTTTTCCCGGACCTCCACACCCTTCCTGGACCCCCAGAACCTTCTCTGGACCCCCAGCACTTTCCCTGTACCCCCAACACCCTTCCTGGACCCCCAGCACTTTCCCTGGACCCTCAGCACCTTTCCCGGACCCCCAACACCCTTCCCTGGACCCCCAGAACCTTCCCGGACCCCCAGCACCCTGCCTGGACCCCCCAACACCCGTCCCTGGACCCCCAGAACCTTCCCGGACCCCAACACCTTTCCCGGACGCCCAGCACTTTCCCTGGACCCCAACGCCCTTCCCTGGACCTCCAGAACTTTCTCTGGACCACCAACACCCTGTTCTGTACTCCCAGAACTTTCCCTGTACCCCCAACACACTTCCCTGGACCTCCAGAACCTTCTCCGGACCCCCAGCACCCTGTTCTCTATCTCAGCATCCTACCTGGACCCCAGCACTTTCCCTGGACCCCCAACACCCTGCCTGGACCCCCAAAACCCTACCTGGACTCCCAGCACCCTCTTCTGTACTCCCAGAACTTTCTTGGACCCCCAACACCCTTCCCTGGGTCTCCGAAACATTCTCCGGACCCCCAGCACCCTGCCTGGACCCCCAGCACCCTCCCTAGACCCCCAAGACCTTCTCTGGACCCCCAGAACCCTGTTCTGGACCCCCAAGACCCTCCTTGGACCCCCAAGACCTTCCCTGGACCCCAGTACCCTGTTCTGGACCCCAAACACCCTCCCTGGACCCACAACACCCTCTCTGGACCCTCAAGACCTTCCCTGGACCCCGGAACCCTGTTCTGGACCCCCAAGACTCTCCTTGGACCCCCAAGACCTTCCCTGGACCCCCAGAACTCTATTCTGGACCCCCAAGACCCTCTTTGGACCCCCAGTACCCTGTTCTGGACCCCCAACACCCTCCCTGGACCTCAAACACCCTCCCTGGACCCCCAAGACCTCCCTGGACCCCCAAGTCCTTCTCTGGACCCTCAGTACCCGGTTCTGGACCCCCAAGACCCTCCCTGGGCCCCCAGCACCCTCCTTGGACCCCCAGCCCCCCCCCCTTACCTTCTGCAGTCTTTCCATTCAGCTCTGGCTGGGGGTTGTGTCAGTCACAGGCTCCTGTGGGGACAGCGGGGTTTGGGCACTGCCAGGGTGGGCACAGAGCCCCCCCACCCCGGGCTGGGGGGGTCCCAAATGCCACCGCCCTCCTGGCACGGGGCTGAGCCACAGCGGGCACGGGGGTGGCACGTCCCCACCGCCCTCCTGGCACGGGCTGAGCCCTGCGTGCCCCACAGCGGTGGCACGTCCCCCGTGCCCAAACATCGCTGTGCTGGCAGCAGGACGGGCCTGCCAGGAGATGCCACTGTCGCCAGGGCAGGGGACAGGCGGGGACGCCGCACTCACCGCTGCCTCCGCGGCTCCACATCCCTCTGGGCGCCGACTCCGGGCTGGGGCTCGGGTGTTCCCTCTGCGAGGAGAGGACAGAGGTGGCGGTGACTCGCAGGGTGACGAAGCCAGCCCTCGTCCCCACGCTGTCCCCACGCTGTCCCCACGCTGTCCCCACGCTGTCCCCGTGCCTGCTGCGTGTCGCTGCCCGGTGGCTGCTGACGGTGCTGGCGGCAGCGACGCCCTTTTGTCCCGCGGCCTCCAGAAGGCTCCAGCGGCAGCGGAACGGGCTCGGCCCCGCAGAGCCCCCGGGGCTCGGGCCTGGCCGCGCTCTAAAGCCACAATGCCGCGCACAAAGGGGAAAATTCCCCATTCTGCTCCAAACTTCTCCTTTCACCAGGGAGGGAATTGGGCAAAGCGAGCCGGGCAGCGGCAGCGGCAGCGACAGCAGCGCGGGCAGCTCCGGCCCTGAGCCCCAGCCCTGCAGGCCGGGCACGGCGGTGGCACCGCCTTTGGGGACACCGAGCCCGCTGTCCCCCAGCCCCGCGAGCGCAGAGCTCGCTCCCGTGGGATGCGGAGACGGAGCGGGAGCAGATCGGAGAGATCCGGGAGCATCCTGGGGCAGCCGCGGGGCGCGGGAGGAGGGAGCTCCGCCGGCAGCCCCGTGTCCCTCCCGTGAGACCCCCGGCACAAAAGACCCCCCAGATTTGGCGCTGGGACGGGGTTTAAGGCGCTGACCCCCACCCCCAGCGCCTCCCCGCCCTCCCGGGGGATCCGGGACCGCTGGGATGGGCACCCCCGGCCCGGCACAAGGGCGGCATTGTCCGGGCGGGCACAGCCGTGAGCTCACACTTTCCAGTGCCGGAGCCCAGCCTTGCCCCCCGCCCCCGGTGGCGCTCCGGGGCGCTCGGGACACCGGCGGGGACGCGGTGACAGCGAGCAGATGGATGCGATGGCGGAGAACGGGAGCAGAGGGAGCGGCGGGAGGGTGGGTGCGGGGCCGGGGCGGCGGGAGGAAAACAAACCCGAGCCGGGGGCGCCGAGCGAGGGGTGCCAGGCCTGCACAGCCACCTCGGCCACGGTCCCCCGCCCCTCCCCGCGCTCTGGGGACGCGGGGACAGCTTATCAGGCGCGGGCAGGGAGCCACCGCCCCGATGGCAGCCGCGTTCCCCATGGCAACCTCCAATGTCCCCGCAGATCCGCCGCCAGGTCCCCCGCGTGGCCCGAGATAAGGGCGGCTCGGCTGTTTGGGATTTTCCTGGCCAGGAGGGCGAGGGGAGCGGGGGGGGGGGGGGGACACGCAGCGTGTCCCCCTCTCAGGGCGATGCTGATGGGGGGGGGGGGGGGGATCCACGGCGGGGAAAGAAAAGGGCCGGGCAGGGAGCGTGGGAAGAGGGAGAGGGGATGGAGGAAGGAAGGAAGGATGGATGGACGGACGGACGGACAGGGCACGTGCGGGCGGGGCTCACCGGGATGGAGGGGTGCCGGTCCCCCCCCCCACCCCACCCCGTGACGGGGAGCCAGGGCTGTGCTGCCGCGGGAAGAAGCCGCCGGTTCCCTCCTCCCCACCCCGAGGAAATCCGGATTTGACTTTTCGCAGCCGCCAAAGCCATCAGGGCCCGGCCCCGGGCCAGGGGCCAGGCCGTGAGAACCCCCCCCGCCACGGCCCGGGGGGGAGCAGGAGGGGACCCCCAGCCTTCCTCCATGGCCCTCCTCCTCACCCTCCCTCCCTGCCCGTGCCACCGCGTGCCCGAGCTGTGGCGCGGCTGTCGCGGCTCGCGGCCAGCAGCGACGGGCGGGGGGGACACCCGGGGTCACAAGTTCCCTGAACAGACGGTTCCCGCCAGCCCTGGGAACGGTGTCCGGTGCTTCCCAGCCCAGCCCCGGCCTCCTCCTCCTCCTCCTGCTGCTCCTCCTCCCACCACAACCTCCAAACAAACAGCGCAGGCGAGGCCCCGAGCATCCTCCCCGCTCACCGGGGAAACTGAGGCACCGCCGCACGCGGGGCCCCACCGGCAACTTGATCGCGACAGCGACGAGCCACGGGCAGCGCGTGGGTCCCCGACCCGCGGCTCGCCGGTGTCCGGTTCCTCCCTTGTCCTGTTTCTGCCGCTGCCATCCCCGCCGGGCCAGCGGCAGCGAGCCCGTGGCTATTGACAGCCATCGCTTCCGCGCCGCTGCCCGGGCACCTCGGTGGCCTCAAAAGCCACCGGCTGCCAGCCCCGGGCGTTTTTCCATGGCTGGGATGGACCTGCCGCGGGCACGGGGATGCTCCGTGCCTCAGTTTCCCTGCATGGAAGGTGGATGGGGCGGGGGTGGGGTGGGTAACAACAATCCGCCCACCTCACCCCGGAGCGGACGGAGATGAAGGAGGAATTTCCACCTCCTCGGTTCCTCCCATCCGCGGAGTCTGGGCCAGCGCAGCTGCCCCCGGCCCTGCCAGGAGGCTCCGAGCCCCGCAGGTTCAGAGGGGGGGAGGCGCAGCCTGAACCCCAAAAACTACCGGGGGTGGGGGGCTCCTTGCCCGGCCCCCCTGCCCCGATGGCCACCCGGCAGCCCGCGTTGGGCCGCGCCTCACGTGGCTCGTAATCTGGGATTAAAGTGGGATTAGCCTGCTCATCCCGCACGCGGCGGGACCCGCTGCGGATGTGTGAGGAGGCCGCGCCCCTCCGGGGCTCCCGCTGGGGGTTTGGGGGTGCCCCCGGCGCCCCAAAAACCCCGCGGTTCTGCCAGCCCTGGGGTCGGCCCCACGGCACGCCCAGCGTTGGGTACCCCGGGGGGGGGGGGGGGGGGGCCTGGGCACCCCAAAACCGCGCCTGGGGCGGCCGCAGCGGGGCTCACACCTGACAGGACACCGGGAGGTGCCCGGGGGTCCCGAGGTGCCAGGTGGTGGCCCCGGAATTAGCCCAGCCTGGCCACCCACCCTGCGTGCCCGCAGGCAGCAGCTGAACCCCCCCCGGAGACGGCTCCATCCACGGCCAAGAGAGGAGGGGGGACGCCCCAAATTTGCGCCCCAAATTCTCCCCCTAAATCACCCCCCGATGCTCCGTGGCGGTGGGGAAACGGGAATTCGGCCCCTCCGGGCTTTGCCGGGGGGGGGGTTGGGGCGCTCCAAAATTCCGTGTCCGCGGGAGAGTCAAACCCTTCACAGGGGGGTGGGATTAGGGGGTGCCCCCCCAGCAACAGCGCTGAGACCCCCCCAAATTCACTGCTCAGGTGGGGCTCCTCCTCCCTTGGCATCCGCGGTGCCCGTGGCGATGTCCCCAGGGAAAGGGGACACGGGTGTCCCGGGGGGGGACGCCGAGAGCGCTGCGGTGCCGCGGGGGGGGGCTCGGGGAGGGGTCCCCGCGTCCCCCCCCTCCCTCCACCCTTCCCCCAGCGATGGCAGCAGCGCCGGGTGTGGGGACAAGGTGGGGGACAAACCGTGGGGCACCCCCGGGCTCCCCCCGGGAGCGGCGGCAGCGGAAAGCGACGGGAAAACGGAGAGCGGCCGCCACGAACCGGCGCCCCCGGCGCCAGCCGTGTCCCCAGCCGTGTCCCCAGCCCTGTCCCCAGCCGTGTCCCCAGCCCTGTCCCCAGCGCTGTCCCCAGCCGTGTCCCCAGCGCTGTCCCCGTCCCTCCCGGGCCGCGCGGCCGCTCACTCACCTAAGGCCGGCGACACCGCATCCCTCCGGCCGCGCGGGGATGCCCTGGGCGAGAGGAGGCCCCGACTCGCGCGTGGGCTACCGGGGCTGCGGCGCATCCGAGAGCGTGACAGCGGGGCGCGGGCGGGCGAGCGGGCGGGCGAGCGGGCGGGCGAGCGAGCCTATCACCCCCCGCCAGCCCCGCCGCCCGATAACCGCGCCTGGGCGGGCGTGCGGGGGAGGCTGCGTGGAGCGCTGCGTGGGAGGGTGGAGGAGTGCGCGGCTGCCCGGCGGGGGAGGGCTGGTGGCCGCGTGGGTGCCGCTCGCCCTCTCCCCAGCTCGCTGCTGGCTTTCCCGACAAGAGGAGAATTAGCCGGCATCATGACGAAGCAGTATTGACCGCCGCTCCTCCCGCTTCCCCGGCACAAAGAGGGAGGAAAACAGGAATAAACCCGGCCTGCCCCTCTGGACAGGGGCAGCCCGGACCCCCGGCACCCCCCCAGCCCCCGCTGGGCACCGGGCGCGGCAGCCCCCTCTCCCCCCGCAGGGATTTTGGCACCCCCAGCCCCTCTCGGGGGGGGGGGTTGAGCACCTCACGGGGCTGCGGCAGCGCGGGGCGGGGGTGGGCGATGGCACCTCCCGCCCAACGCGACCCCCAGGCTGGGTCTGGGGGTGCTGCGCCCACCCCTCGCTGCCCCGGGAGGGGAAATCCAGCGGGAATTTCCATCCGCAGCCCAGGGAGGGTTGGGAGGTGCCGGGAATCTGCCAGAATGGAGCGCTGGGCTCTGGCGGGGAGAGCTGATGCTCCCACACCCCAAGCCCCCCCAGCCACGCCCAGGGGGTCGCGGTCCAGCCCCGGCTCGGGGGAAGGGCTGGGCAGCGCGGCCGGGCTGGGCAGGGCAGGGAGGCTGCGGCACCTCCATCATCCCTCCGGAGCCGCTCGGAAGGTGATCCCGGCATCCGGCACGGGAGCGGGGCCGCGGCCGGGCCCCGCCGGGGGCGGCGGGGCTGCGTTGGTGCCGCAGCGCCGGGAGCCGGAGTCTATTCCCGGCTCTGTGTGGGAGCGCTGCCTGGTGACAGCAGCTCCCTTTCTGGGGCTCCTCTTCGCTGCTTCTGCTCTTTGCTGCCTCAGTTTCCCCCCCACCCGGCTCAGGAAAGGGCTGCCGGACCCCTCCGGACGCACATCTGGGTGGGGGGGATGGACACGCAGGGGAGGCAGAGCCTGGGGTGTGTCCGGGGATGGACACATCCGGGAGGAAACACACCCCGGGCTGCACATCTGGGGGGGCTACAGGCCCAGAGGTGAACATCTGGCGGGGATACACCCCCAGGGGGATCCACACGCGTGTCCTTTAGCGCCAGGGCCGGCCTGGCTCGCCGGAGCATCCCGGCCTGGGCTCCGCCGCGCCGCCGTCCCCCCGCGCCGAGGGGGCTCCGCCGGCCCCCGCCGCCCCCCGGGGCCGTGCCCGTGAATAATCGAGGCTGCGGCCGCCTCTCCCCCGCCACTAACCCAGTTTCTCAAGCATGAAGACGATCGCAGCGGCTGCTCGGCGGGCTGCCACCTGCGCCCGGGGGGCTGCTCGGGCGCCTGACCCGGCCGTGGCAGCCGCCGGGGCTCGGCCTCGCGGCCCGGCACGCCGGGGCTGCCGGAGGAGTTTGGGGACGCCCCGATGCGGCGGCTCCAACCCGCAGCACGCAGCGGCCCACGCACCCCAAATCCAAGCCCGGCCGCGCTCGCCGGACCCCGCTGGGTCACCCCCTTCAGAGCCGGGCCCGGCGCGGGCGGATGGCCGGGGGGTGCCGGGGGGTCAGGCCCTACCTTCAGGGGAGCCCATGGCCCGCTGCCCGTCCGCCGGGAGCCATCCCCGCGCCGAGCATCCCCTGCCGCCCCTGCGCCGCACGCACGTTGCCACAGCGACCGCCTCCCGCCGCAGGCGCGGGATGGGCGCGGAGGATGTGCGGGAGCGGCCTCGGGGCTCGCCGGGAGCTGCAGGGCGGGCAGGAGCGGCGCCGGGGCTCGGCGAGGGATGGAGGAGGTGCGGGAGCGGCCTGAGGATTCAGAGGGGGGTGAGGGAGTGCAGGACAATCCTGAGGATGCAGGGAGGGATGGAGGAGTGCAGGACAATCCTCTGGACATACACAGAGGGATGAGGGAGTGCAGGACAATCCTGAGGATGCAGAGAGGGATGAGGGAGTGCAGGACAATCCTCTGGACACTCAGAGGGATGGAGGAGGTGCGGGAGCGTCCTGAGGATTCAGAGGGGGATGAGGGAGTGCAGGACAATCCTGAGGATTCAGAGGGGGATGAGGGAGTGCAGGACAATCCTCTGGACACTCAGAGGGATGGAGGAGGTGCAGGAGCATCCTGAGGATTCAGAGGGGGATTAGGGAGTGCAGGACAATCCTCTGGACACACACAGGGATGGAGGAGGTGCAGGAGCATCCTGTGGATGCAGAGAGGGATGGAGGAGTGCAGGACAATCCTCTGGACTCAGAGAGTGATGGAGGAATGCAGGAGAATCCTGGGGACACTCACAGGGATGGAGGAGGTGCAGGACAATCCTCTGGACACTCAGAGGGATGGAGGAGTGCAGGACAATCCCCTGGGCATGCACAGGGATGGAGGAGTGCAGGACAATCCTGTGGACACTCAGAGGGATGGAGGAGTGCAGGACAATCCTCTGGACACACACAGGGATGGAGGAGTGCAGGACAATCCTGTGGATGCAGAGAGGGATGAGGGAGTGCAGGACAATCCCCTGGGCACTCACAGGGATGGAGGACCCCAAACCGCCCCCTCCGCCTCCCTGCAGGGCTCTGGGGCTGCACCCAGAGGAGCTCGGTGACCTCCAGGCTGGCCTGGACACGCCGCAGGGGACACCAGCCCTGTCACCACCCCAGTGGCACCCCCGGTCCAGCTCATGGCACCTCTGGAGGGCAAGGACCAGGGGGTTTGGGATGGCAGCACCTCTGCAGCCAGGGGGGCTCTGGGGAGGTGCCCTCGGCCCCCCCAGGGCACCCCCAGCCCCTGGGAAAGGCTGGGAGCAGACACCCTCCAGTGCCCTTTCTGCACAGAGGACATTCCTGTCCCCACCTCCGCCCCGGGTCTCACCTCTAAAAACAAGAAAAAAGCCGTGCGAGGGTTTTCTTTTCTCTCTCCTTCTCCAGCCATAATTAAAAAGGAGTCACCCTTCCGAGCCCTTTCGAGAAGAAGGAGAGGGGAGGAAGGGGAAAAACCCTGAAAGAAAAGAGAGGAAGGGCTTGGGAAGGAGAAGAGAGGAAAAAAAAAAAAAAAAAAAAAAAAAAAAAAGGTCAGGGGAAAAATTAAAGCGGAGATTACACAAAGGGAACTCCTCTACCTTTGAAGCTTTGGCTAAATTGAGGAGGGGGCGGCGGGGGCGGGGAGGGTCCGGGCCCAATCGGCTTCTTTAGCAAAGCCTTCTCCTTTCGAGAACGTCTCGAATTTCCTGCAGGAACAAGGAGCCGGGGCTGTGGGGCTGAAGGAAACGGGAGGGGAAAAATAAAATCACCGCGGCCGCTGGGCTAATTCCGGCCGTCACTAATTGCCGGGTGTTGCGTTTCCCTCCTGCTTTAAGGCTCCGTTCAACTCGATCTGTTATAATTTTGTGACCCCCCCCTCAAGCCCAGCCGCGCTTTGTGGGGCGGGGGGAGCCCCGGTTCGGGGATTGCGGCCCCCCCCGGGGTCTGTCCGGCCGCAATCCCCGGGCATTGCGATTATGGGGAGGGGGGACAGCAGCGGGGTCGGGGGACAGCAGCGGGGTCGGGGGGACAGCCGGGCGGGTGACCCCGGCAGGGAGAACAGGGGGGACGGTGATGGTGGCAGGATGAGGGGATGGGATTTGGGGTACCAGGATGAGGAGATGGGGTTTGGGGACCAAAATGAGGGGATGGGGTTTGGGGCAACACGGTGAGGGGATGGGATTTGGGGGTACCAGGATGAGGGGATGGGATTTGGGGTACCTGGATGAGGGGATGGGATTTGGGGTACCTGGATGAGGGGAATGGGGTTTGGGGTACCAGGATGAGGAGATGGGGTTTGGGGGTACCAGGATGAGGGGATGGGGTTTGGGGGTACCAGGATGAGGGGATGGGATTTGGGGTACCAGGATGAGGGGATGGGATTTGGGGGTACCAGGATAAGGGGATGGGGTTTGGGGTACCAGGATGAGGGGAATGGGGTTTGGGGGTACCAGGATGAGGGGATGGGGTTTGGGGTACCAGGATGAGGGGAATGGGGTTTGGGGGGGACACGGTGAGGGTATTTGGGGGGACAGGGTGATGGAATTTGGGGTACCAGGATGAGGGGATGGGGTTTGGGGTACCAGAATGAGGGGATGGGGTTTGGGGCACCAGGATGAGGGGATGGGATTTGGGGTACCAGGATGAGGGGAATGGGGGCACCAGGATGAGGGGATGGGGTTTGGGGTACCAGGATGAGGGGATGGAGTTTGGGGGTACCTGGATGAGGGGAATGGGGGCACCAGGATGAGGGGATGGGGTTTGGGGGTACCAGGATGAGGGGATGGGATTTGGGGTACCAGGATGAGGGGAATGGGGTTTGGGGGTACCTGGATGAGGGGAATGGGGTTTGGGGCGACACGGTGAGGGGATTTGGGGGGACCAGGATGAGAGGAATGGGGGTACCAGGATGAGGTGATGGGATTTGGGGTACCAGGCTGTGGGTGATGGGGTTTGGGGTACCAGGATGAGGGGAATGGGATTTGGGGGAACAGGAGGGACCAGGCTGAGGTGATGGGGTTTGGGGGTAACCAGGATGAGGAGATGGGGTTTGGGGGTACCAGGCGGCGGGGGATGCCCTGGGTGGGGATCAGGGGGTACCAGAGTGATGCCCTGAGTGTGGAGAACAGGGGGTGCCACCCTGGGTACCCCTAGAGGGGAACTGTGGCTGCCACCCTGGTGTCCTATGGGGGAGCACTGGGTGCCACCCTGGGGTGCTGCCCTATGGGGGAGCAGTGGGTGCCACCCTGGGGTGCTGCCCTATGGGGGAGCAGTGGGTGCCACCCTGGTGCCCTATAGGGGAGCAGTGGGTGCCACCCTGGGTACCCCTAGAGGGGAACTGTGGATGCCCCCCTTGTGCCCTATGGGGGAGCAGTGGGTGCCACCCTGGGGTGCTGCCCTATAGGGGAGCAGTGGGTGCCACCCTGGTGCCCTATGGGGGAGCAGTGGGTGCCACCCTGGTGCCCTATGGGGGAGCAGTGGGTGCCACCCTGGGGTGCTGCCCTATGGGGGAGCAGTGGGTGCCACCCTGGGTACCCCTATGGGGGAGCAGTGGGTGCCACCCTGGGGAAAACTCGGCTCGATCCCGGTGCGAGCAGCACCCGAGAGACCCCAAAACCGGCCCTGAAGGGGCTGCGGGCAGAGGATGAGCCCCAGGCGGGGGAGAGGGCAACGTTTGGGGTCGCGCTGCCACTTTGGGCTCCACACATCACCTCGGGGGGAAGGGGGGGTCAGGAGCTGCCTCCCGCATTCCCGGGATGCGGAATCGCCTCGCTGGGTGGGAACGCACAAGGGGGTCCGGCCCGGGGAGGGCGGGGGGCGCTGCCAGCGCCCCAAATCCCTCTCCACCACCTTTGTGCGCGGCCAGGACTCATTTCCTGCCCGGGATCCGCTTTAACGCCTTTGGGGGAGGTGGGATGGGACTGGGGGGGGCCTTTCTCCATCAAAGGCGCTTCCCTTCCCCTCTTCGTTTTCAAAGAATTTACCTTGGGAAGGGAAAAAAAAAAAAAAAAAAAAAAAAAAGAAGAAAAAAGGTCCCGAGGATGTTTTAAGGCCGCGGGGCCGCGGGCAGCAGAGGGTGCCGATATGGAACAGCGGATTTTAAAAGCTCACAAAAAAAAGGGGTCGCAGCAGCCCCAGAGGGTGCGGGGGAGAGGGGAGGGGGTGTCGAACCTCGCAGCCCCCGCTAGGAGGGTGCGGACCCCGTTAACCCCCTCGGGGCGAGCCCGAGCGGGGCTGGGGTCCGTGCCAGCCTCGCCCGGACCCTCCAGAGGGGTCTGGGGGGGGGGCATCGGCATCGCTGAACCCCCTCGAGGTCACACACGACCCCCGGGGCGCCATCCCTGTCCTGCCCGGAGCCACTCGGGATGGGACCCCGGGAACCCCCCCCCAAAGCCAAGGGGCAGCTCGGGGGGTCACCAAGGGCGGCTTCGCCCACCCCGGGGTCCGCAAAGCCCCCGCACCTACCTGGGTCCGACAGGAGAACGAGAGCAGCTGGAAACACCTGCGGGGGGAAAAAAAAAAAAAAAAAAAAAACCAAAAAAAAAGGAAACCGGGAACTTTCTTGGGGAGGGGGGCGGGCGGTTCCTCCTTCCCCCAGCCCGGGGAAAGCCGAGAACGGCCCGGGGGTGGCAGCGGGGACCCGGGGGTGGCAGCGGGGGGACTCGGGGGTGGCAGCGGGGGGACTCGGGGGTCACAGGGACAGGTTCTGCAGGGTCAGGGGTGGCAGCGGGGACCCGGGGGTGGCAGCGGGGGGGCTCGGGGGTGGCAGCGGGGACCCGGGGGTGGCAGCGGGGACCCGGGGGTGGCAGGGACAGGTTCTGCAGGGTCAGGGGTGGCAGCGGGGGCCCGGGGGGGGTGGCAGGGACAGGTTCTGCAGGGTCAGGGGTGGCAGCGGGGGGGCCCGGGGGTCACAGGGACAGGTTCTGCAGGGTCAGGGGTGACCGAGGGAACGGGCGGGTGAAGCCCGGGGTGCTCCGAGCCCACGCGCGACGCCCGAAGCTCATGGGGGAGGCAGCGGGGCTGGGGGCTTCTCCTCCTCCTCCTCTTCTTCCTCCTCTCCCTGCGGCCCCGGGGGTCGCCCAGCGCCGTGCTGTGCCCTCGCCATCAGCCGCCCGTGCCGGGCCCGGTGCCCGCAGGGAGGGGCTGGGGCCCGCCCGGGACGGGGGGGGAATGGGGGGCTCGGTTTGGGGGTCCCCAGCTGCCCCCGCCCCAAGCGCACCGCGCCCCGGGGACACAGGGCTGGCTTGTGTCACCTCTTGGTGCCAGCGCAGCCGCGGGCTGTGCCTCACCCACCTGGGGAGGGGCTCAGCAGCTGCTCCAGCGCTGGGGGGGGGCTCTGGGGACCCCCTCCCCTCGCAGGGGGAGGCCGGGGATCCCCCCCTCCCCCCCTCGCCGGGCACCGTTTGCTGGCCAGGGAGGTGTTAAATACCTGAAAAATCCCGCGGCGGGGAGCTGGGGAACCCCGGGGGGGTCAAACCGCCCTGGGGGGGTCAAACCGCCCTGGGGGGGTCCCCAAAGGGCACCACAAGGGAAGAGGGGGGGGGTCGGTTCAGAGCTCACCTGCCTTGGCACTCGTGCCTCGGTTTCCCCCCGGGAGAGGCAGGAGGGGGAGCAGCAGGGAGCCCACCCCCCCCCCCCAACCGCAGGAGGGTGGGGGGGGGGGGCCCGATTCCATCAAATCAACCCAAATCAACCCCCCCGGGACTGGAATTCAGCCCAACGCCAACTTTGCAGCCCCCCCGGGAGGCACAAAAGGGGCAGCCCCCGGCCCCGTCCCCTCTGTCCCCAACCCCATCGCGGGGGTGTGAGCGGGATTAAACCCCCCCCCCCCCCCAAGCCCCAAACAGGGGGTCAGGTCCCCTCTGGGATTCCCGAGCCCCCCAAATCCCGGCCAGGTCCAGTGGGATCCCATCCTGTCCCTAAATCCCCCTTCTCACAGCCCCCCAAATCCAGGGTGGGGGGTGCTCCCACAGCCCCCCCTCCCACCCCCCAGAGCAGCACGGGGCTCCAGGAGTGCAAAATGTGCTTTATTTTGGGATCGAGACCACCACCACACCACCAGCTGCTGCTTCCAGGCACCTGGAAGGGAAAGGAGGAAAAGGGATTTTACCGGGCTGACCCCGCTGTGGGGTCGGAGCCGCCCCAGCCCCGCGTTGGGGGCACCCCAATTCCCCCCCCCCAGCTCTGTGGGGACCCCCCACCCCAATCCTCACCTGGATGGAATTCCCGTCATTTCTTTGGTGCTGCTTTCCTGCCCCGGCCGGCTCCGCGTCCCTGCGGGAACGGGGGAGGGGGCTGAAGGCGCTGGGGGAGCCCCCAAATCTGCGCTGCGCCCCCATTTTTGGGGTCCAGCTGCTGCTGACCGACCCTTCTGCCCCCCAACCCCCGGGATTAGGGGGAGCAGGGGACGCCCCCAGCAGCTCCTACCTTGGCGGGAGGGGGACCCTCGGGGGCGAGGCTGTTCCTGCTCGGGAGAGAAGGGGGGGTTTGGGATTGGGGTCCCGGCCACGGGGGACCCCCAACCCCCCGCCCCAGGATTTGGGTACTCACAGCTCCTCCTCCTTTTCCCGCTTCCTTTTCTACGGGAGAGAGAAAGGGATGAGGATGGGGACTCTTCCTCGCCGAGGGGATGAAGGTCACCCCGTAACAGGGAGGAATTTGGGGTCCCCACCCCCCTTCCCCGTGCCGCGGGGACCCCCAAAACCCCTGTGGCCCCCCAGCCCTCAGGTGCTGACCTTGGCAGCGCCGCCCTTCTGGGCACCTGAGCCCTTGGGGGGCTTCTTGGGGGGCTCCTCTGCTGCTTCCTCTTCCTCCTCCTCCTCCTCCTCATCCGAGCTCAGGTCCATGACTGCGGGAGAGCCTGGCTGAGCCCCCAGACCCCGCTGGGGGGGTCGGGGGGGGGGGGGACCCCAAAACTCACGGGATATGGGGTGGGGGGGGGACACCCCAATAGTCGTGGGACACGTGGGGGGGTCAGGGGGTGGGGGGACACCCCGACACTCACTGGGCACGTGGAGGGGACCCCGATACTCACTAGACAGGGGGTGGGGGGGGTCAGGGGGACCCCGATACTCGCTGGACACCCCAATACTCAGTGGACACGTGGAGGGTGTCAGGGGGTTGGGGACACCCCGACACTCACTAGACACGTGGGGGGGACCCCGACCCTCCCTGGACACCCCGACACTCACTGGATACGTGGGGGGGACCCCAACCCTCACTGGACACCCCGACACTCACTGGACACGTGGAGGGGACCCCGATACTCACTAGACAGGGGGTGGGGGGGTCAGGGGGACCCCGATACTCGCTGGACACGCGGGGGGGGACACCCCAATACTCAGTGGACATGTGGAGGGTGTCAGGGGGTTGGGGACACCCCGACATTCACTGGGGACGTGGGGGGGACCCCGACCCTCCCTGGACACCCCGATACTCACTGGACACCCCGACACTCACTGGACACGTGGAGGGGACCCCAACCCTCCCTGGACACCCCGACACTCACTGGACACGTGGGGGGGACCCCAACCCTCCCTGGACACCCCGATACTCAATGGACACGTGGGGGGGACCCCAACCCTCCCTGGACACCCCGATACTCACTGGACACGTGGGGGGGACCCCGTGGGGGGGGACCCCGACCCTCCCTGGACACCCCGATACTCCCTGGACACGTGGGGGGGACCCCAACCCTCCCTGGACACCCCGACCCTCCCTGGACACCCCGACACTCACTGGACACCCCGACACTCACTGGACACGTGGGGGGGACCCCAACCCTCCCTGGACACCCCGACACTCACTGGACACGTGCTGGCCGCTGACGTAGACGGGCCCGGAGCCCGCCCGCAGGCGGAAGGTCACTGGCGGGGTCAGCTCCACTCCGGCCAGCGAGGCCTGGAAAATGGGGGTGCAAACAATTGCTGGCAGCCCCCCGGGACGGCAGCAGCCCCCAGACCCCGGAGCCCTGCCCGGGGCCACGGGCGGAGACCCCCGGAGCCACGGGCGGAGACCCCCGGAGCAGCAACGGCCTCTGGGACAGCAGCAGCCCCCCGAGCCCGGAGCCCCCTCCCCGGGGCAGCCCCCCAAACCCGGAACCCCTCCCCCGAACCCGGAGCTCTCCCCAGGGCAGCCCCCCGAGTTCGGAGCCCCTCCCCGGGGCAGCCCCCCGAGCCCGGAGCTCCTCACGGAGCAGCCCCCCGAGTTCGGAGCTCTCCCCGGGGCAGCCCCCCGAACCCGGGGCCCTCCCAGGGGCAGCCCCCCGAACCCGGGGCCCCCTCCCCGGGGCCGGAGCTCTCCCCGGGGCAACTCCCCGAGCCCGGAGCCCCTTCCCCGGGGCAGCCCCCGGTGCCCCTTCCCCGGGGCAGCCCCCGGAGCCCCTTCCCCGGGGCAGCCCCCGGAGCCCCTTCCCCGGGGCAGCCCCCGGAGCCCCTTCCCCGGGGCAGCCCCCGGAGCCCCTTCCCCGGGGCAGCCCCCGGAGCCCCTTCCCCGGGGCAGCCCCCGGAGCCCCCTCCCCGAGCCCGGAGCTCTCCCCGGGGCCGCCCCCCGAGTTCGGAGCTCTCCCCGGGGCAGCCCCCCGAACCCGGAACCCCTCCCCGAGCCCGGAGCTCTCCCCGGGGCAGCCCCCCGAACCCGGAACCCCTCCCCGAGCCCGGAGCTCTCCCCGGGGCAGCCCCCCGAGTTCGGAGCCCCCTCCCCGAGCCCGGAGCTCCTCCCTGGGGCAGCCCCCGGAGCCCGGAGCTCTCCCCGATCCATCCCCGGGGCAGCCCCCCGAGTTCGGAGCCCCCTCCCCGAGCCCGGAGCCCTCCCCGGGGCAGCCCCCCGAGCCCGGAGCCCCCTCCCCGGGCACTCACCGAGGGCAGCACCGAGGGTTTGAGCGTGGCCAGCGGCACCGGGGCGCGGCTCTCGCCGTCCTCGGCCAGCACCTCCAGCACGTGGAACTCATCCCGCGCCGCCTCCCCCAGGCACACCTGGGCGTGGGGGGCAGGAGGGAATTCAGGGAATTCCCGCAGAACGCCCCCAAAATTCAACCAGCACCCCCCACCCTTTTTTTGGGGTTTTTTTGGGGGGTGAGGGCACCCCCTGATCGTGCAGAACTCCGTGGAATGAGGGGAAAATCCCCTGAGAGCGCACGGGACCCGCCGGGGGTTTTTGGGGCGCAGCCCCGATCCCCACAAATTCACCCCCCCAAAAAACAGGGATGAGGTTCCCCCCAACCCCGCGGGAATTTGGGGGGGCTGAGGGACACAATCCCCCCCCCCACGCGCCATCTCTCCCACGTCGCGATTAATGAATGAATTAATTAATGCCGGAATTAATCCCGGGCAGCGGGAAGAACAAACCGCCCCCAACCCCCTTTTGTTGGGGTTTTGGGGTTTTTTTTGGGGGGGGTATTTATTGGGGTTTTAGGAGCATTCTTAGGGGTTTTGGGGTTTTTTTTGAGGTATTTCCTGCTTTTTTTTTTTTTTTTTTTTTTTTGAGGGGATATTTTTTGGGTTTTGGGGTTTTTTTTTAGGGATTTTTTGTTTGTTTTGGGGCTTTTTTGGCGGTATTTTTTAGGTTTTGGGTTTTTTTTTTTTTCTGGTGGGGTAATTTTTGGGGGGTTTTAGGGATACTTTTTGGGTGGTTTTAGGGACATTTTTTTAGGGGGAGTTCTAAGGATATTTTGGGGGTAGTTTTAGGGATTTTTTTTGGGGATTTTAGGGACATTTTTGGGGGGGATTTTTAGGGATTTTTTTTTGGGTTTTAGGGATATTTTTGGGGGGTTTTAGGGACATTTTTGGGGGGGGATTTTTAGGGATTTTTTTTTTTTTTAATTTTAGGGATTTTTTTGGGGTTTTAGGGATTTTTTTTTGGGTTTTAGGGACATTTTTTGGGGGGGGATTTTTAGGGATTTTTTTTTGGGGAGGTTTTAAGGAAATTTTTTGGGTTTTAGGACATTTTTTTTGGGGTGGGGGTGTCACTCACCGTGCGCAGGACCAGCTGCTGCTCGCAGCGCCACTCCTCGCTCACGCGGAAGGTGCAGGAGCTCCTCGCGCTGCTCAGCTCGCACCTGCGCGGGGGGGACACGGGGGGGACAAATGGGGGGGGGGGGGGGTCCCAGGGAGGGGTGGGGGGGACACCCCCAGAGCGGGGTTTATGGGCTGGGGGCGACACTCACCCCAAAGGACGGACACGGGTCTGTCGGAGCCGCTGTCGGTGCTGTCCGTGAAGGACATGGCGAGGGTGGGGGGGTGGTGGCACGGCCTGGAGAGGGGGGGGGCACGCGGAGCTGTGGGACCCCCTCCCCAAAAAAAAAAATTCCAGCGCCCCCAAATCTTCCCCCCCCCCGCCGCCCCAAAACTCACCCAAAGCAGCGGCGCGAGCGTCGGCCCCGAGGGAACCCCACAGACAGCGGGGCCGCCCCGCAGCCGGCGCTTATAGGGCCCCCCCCCGCCCGTGTGATTAGCGTTAATTGGTTAATTAGCCCCTCAGGTGGGGGGGGGGATGAGCGCGGGACGGGTCACCGCGTGGTGACACGCTGGTGGTGGCGCCGTCCTGCGTGTCCCCGCGCTCTGTGTGTGTGCCTCGATGTCCCCTCCGTGTCCCCCCATGTCACCCCATGTCCCTCGATGTCACCCCGTGTCCCTCGATGTCCCCCCGTGTCCCTCGATGTCACCTCCGTGTCCCTCGATGTCCCCCCGTGTCACCCCGTGTCCCTCGATGTCCCCCCGTGTCCCTCGATGTCACCCCGTGTCCCTCGATGTCACCTCCGTGTCCCTCGATGTCCCCCCATGTCCCTCGATGTCACCTCCGTGTCGCTCGATGTCCCCCCATGTCCCCCCATGTCACCCCCGTGTCCCCCCGTGTCCCTCGATGTCACCTCTGTGTCCTCTCGATGTCCCCCCCGTGTTCCTCGATGTCCCTCGATGTCCCCTCTGTGTCCTCTCGATGTCCCCTCCATGTCCCCCGTGTCCCTCGATGTCCCCTGTGTTGTTCCGTGTCCCTCGATGTCCCCTCCGCATCCCTCGATGTCCCCCCCGTGTT
This sequence comes from Vidua chalybeata, assembly GCF_026979565.1. Lineage (NCBI taxonomy): Eukaryota > Metazoa > Chordata > Aves > Passeriformes > Viduidae > Vidua > Vidua chalybeata. The sequence goes on along the minus strand of NC_071557.1, from coordinate 1,468,105 downwards.
CCTCGATGTCCCCGTGTCCCCCCGTGTCCCTCGATGTCCCCTCTGTGTCCTCTCGATGTCCCCCGTGTCACCCCGTGTCCCTCGATGTCCCCCGTGTTCCCTCCATGTCACCCCTTGTCCTTCCATGTCCCCTCCGTGTCCCCCCATATTGTTCCGTGTCCCTCGATGTCCCCCCGTGTCCCTCGATGTCCCCCCATGTCCCTCGATGTCCCCCCGTGTCCCTCGATGTCACCTCCGTGTCCCTCGATGTCCCCCCGTGTCACCCCGTGTCCCTCGATGTCCCCCGTGTCACCCCGTGTCCCTCGATGTCCCCCGTGTTCCCTCCATGTCACCCCTTGTCCTTCCATGTCCCCTCCGTGTCCCCCCATATTGTTCCGTGTCCCTCGATGTCCCCTCCCTGTCCCCGTGTGTCCCTGACCCCCCGTGTCCCCCCATGTCCCCCTCTATCCCCCCAATGTCCCCCCCCATGTCCCCCCGTGTCCCCTCTATCCCCCCCATGTCCCCCATGTCCCCCCCGTGTCCCCCCATGTCCCCCATGTCCCCCCGTGTCCCCCCATGTACCCCCCGTGTCCCCCCGTGTCCCCCCCCGTGTCCCCCCGTGTCCCCCCCATGTCCCCCCATGTCCCCCCATGTCCCCCCCATGTCCCCCCATGTCCCCCTCTATCCCCCCCCATGTCCCCTCTGTCCCCCCGTGTCTCCCCCATGTCCCCCCCGTGTCCCCCCCATGTCCCCCCGTGTCCCCCCCATGTCCCCCCATGTCCCCCTCTATCCCACCCCGTGTCCCCCCGTGTCCCCCCATGTCCCCCCGTGTCCCCCCGTGTCCCCCCGTGTCCCCCCATGTCCCCCCATGTCCCCCATGTCCCCCCATGTCCCCCCATGTCCCCCCATGTCCCCCTCTATCCCCCCCCATGTCCCCCATGTCCCCCCATGTCCCCCATGTCCCCCATGTCCCCCATGTCCCCCCATGTCCCCCATGTCCCCCCATGTCCCCCCATGTCCCCCTCTATCCCCCCCCATGTCCCCCATGTCCCCCCATGTCCCCCATGTCCCCCATGTCCCCCCATGTCCCCCCATGTCCCCCATGTCCCCCATGTCCCCCCCATGTCCCCCTCTATCCCCCCCCGTGTCCCCCCGTGTCCCCCATGTCCCCCCATGTCCCCCCCATGTCCCCCTCTATCCCCCCCCATGTCCCCCATGTCCCCCCATGTCCCCCATGTCCCCCCATGTCCCCCCATGTCCCCCCATGTCCCCCATGTCCCCCCATGTCCCCCCATGTCCCCCTCTATCCCCCCCCATGTCCCCCATGTCCCCCCATGTCCCCCATGTCCCCCATGTCCCCCCATGTCCCCCCATGTCCCCCATGTCCCCCCATGTCCCCCCCATGTCCCCCCTCTATCCCCCCCCGTGTCCCCCCGTGTCCCCCATGTCCCCCATGTCCCCCCATGTCCCCCCATGTCCCCCCATGTCCCCCTCTATCCCCCCCCCGTGTCCCCCATGTCCCCCATGTCCCCCATGTCCCCCCATGTCCCCCCATGTCCCCCTCTATCCCCCCCCGTGTCCCCCCGTGTCCCCTCCCGTGCGGGGGCGGGGCCGCCGCTCCTCTTCCGGCAGCGATGGCGGCGGCGGCGCTGCCGGGGCTGGGGGCACTGGTGAGACTGGGGGCACTGGGAGGGACTGGGGGGCACTGGGAGGGACTGGGGGGCACTGGGGGGCCGTGTCCCCGTGTCCCCGTGTCCCCGTGTCCCCGTGTCGCAGCCTCGTGTCCCCCGCAGGGTCCCGGCGAGGCCGCGGCGGCCGCTCAGGCGCTGGCGCTGCCCGCGGAGGCCTTCGGCAACGACGTGAGCGGCACCGGGGGACTGGGGATACTGGGGATACTGGGAATACTGGGAATACTGGGAATACTGGGGGGGCTGGGAATACTGGGGGGGCTGGGAATACTGGGGGGGCTGGGAATACTGGGACTACTGGGAATGGGGGGACTGGGGGGACTGGGGATACTGGGGATACTGGGAATACTGGGGGGACTGGGAATGGGGGGACTGGGGGGGCTGGGAATACTGGGGGGGGTGGGGGGACTGGGGATACTGGGGGGACTGGGGGCACTGGGAATGATAACTGGGGGGACTGGGGAAACTGGGAGTGGGGACTGGGAATACTGGGGAGATTGGGAATACTGGGGAGATTGGGATTACTGGGAATACTGGGGGGACTGGGAATACTGGGGATACTGGGAATACTGGGGGGACTGGGGATACTGGGGGGACTGGGGATACTGGGGGGAATGGGAATACTGGGGGGACTGGGGATACTGGGAATGGGGGGACTGGGAGTACTGGGAAGACTGGGGGGACTGGGGATACTGGGGATACTGGGGGACTGGGAATACTGAGGGGACTGGGAATGGGGACACTGGGGGGACTGGGAATACTGGGAATGGGGGGACTGGGAGCACTGGGAGTACTGGGAATGGGGGGACTGGGAATACTGGGAATGGGGGGACTGGGAATACTGGGACTACTGGGGGGACTGGGAATACTGTGGATACTGGAGGACTGAGGACACTGGGAATACTGAGGGGACTGGGAGCACTGGGGGGACTGGGAGCACTGGGAATGGGGAGACTGGGGGGACTGGGAATACTGGGAATGGGGGGACTCGGAGCACTGGGAGTACTGGGAATGGGGGGACTGGGAATACTGGGAATGGGGGGACTGGGAATACTGGGACTACTGGGGGGACTGGGAATACTGTGGATACTGGGAGGACTGAGGACACTGGGAATACTGGGGGGACTGGGAGCACTGGGGGGACTGGGGGGACTGGGAATGGGGACACTGGGGGGACTGGGAATGGGGGGACTGGGAATACTGGGACTACTGGGAATGGGGGGACTGGGGGGACTGGGAATACTGGGAATGGGGGGACTGGGAATGGGGACACTGGGGGGACTGGGGGGACTGGGAATGGGGGGACTGGGGGGACTGGGAATACTGGGAATGGGGGGACTGGGAATCGGGACACTGGGGGGACTGGGGGGACTGGGAATGGGGGGACTGGGAGCACTGGGAATGGGGAGACTGGGGGGACTGGGAATACTGGGAATGGGGGACTGGGAATACTGGGAATACAGGGAATGGGGACACTGGGAGCACTGGGAGCACTGGGAGCCCCAAGGGGAGGGAAACCCCCATGAAAGGAGGGAGGGACCCCAGAAGGAGGCGGGTCCGGGCCGGGCAGCGCCGCGCGTGCGCAGCAGCCCGGCCGTGCCCGCCCCGCAGCCCCGCGTGGAGCTGGCCTGGGCGCACAGGGCGCTGCAGCACGCCCGGGTCTACTTCAACGTGAGTGCGGCCTGCGGGGGCCCGGACGGGGGGATTTGGGGTGGGGTTTGGGGTGGGGATTTGGGGTGATCCGGGGTTTGGGGGGATTTGGGGATCCGGGGTTTGGGGGATTTGGGGATCCGGGGTTTGGGGTGCCCAGGGGTTTGGGGGGATTGGGGGGATCCAGGGGTTTGGGGGGATTGGGAGGATCCGGGGGTTTGGGGGGGATTGGGAGGATCCGGGGTTGGGGGGATCCGGGGGTCTGGGGGGATTTGGGGTGATCCGGGGGTTTGGGGTGCCCAGGGGTTTGGGGGGATTGGGAGGATCCAGGGGATTTGGGGTGATCCAGGGGATTTGGGGTGTCCAGGGGTTTGGGTGGGTATTTGGGATGATCCAGGGTTTGGGGGGGATTGAGGTGATCCGGGGTTTGGGGGGATTGGGGGATCTGGATTTGGGGGGGATTGGGGGATCCGGGGGTTTGGGGGGATTGGGGGATCGGGGTTTGGGGTGGGGATTTGGGGGTGATCCGGGGTTTGGGGGGATTGGGGGTGATCCGGGGTTTGGGGTGGGGATTTGGGGGTGATCCGGGGTTTGGGGGATTGGGGGGATCCAAGGTTGGGGGGATTTGGGGTGCCCAGGGGTTTGGGTGGGGTTTGGGGGATCCGGGGGTTTGGGGGGTTGGGGGATCCGGGGGTTTGGGGGGATTGGGGGATCGGGGTTTGGGGGGGATTTGGGGTGGATCCGGGTTTGGGGGGATTGGGGGATCCGGGGGTTGGGGGGGATTTGGGGTGATCCGGGTTTGGGGGGATTGGGGGATCCAGGGGTTTGGGGGGATTGGGGTGATCCGGGGTTTGGGGGGATTGGGGGGATCCAGGGTTTGGGGGGATTTGGGGATCCGGGGTTTGGGGGATTTGGGGATCCGGGGTTTGGGGGGATTGGGGGTGATCCGGGGTTTGGGGGGATTTGGGGTGCCCAGGGGTTTGGGGGGATTGGGGTGATCCGGGTTTGGGGGGGATTGGGGGGATCCAGGGTTTGGGGGATTTGGGGATCCGGGGTTTGGGGGGATTTGGGGATCCGGGTTTGGGGGGATTGGGGGATCCGGGGTTTGGGGGGATTTGGGGGGATCCAGTGGTTTGGGGGGATTTGGGGGGATCCGGGGTTTGGGGTGCCCAGGGGTTTGGGGGGATTGGGGGGATCCAGGGGTTTGGGGGGATTTGGGGTGATCCAGGTTTGGGGGGATTTGGGGATCCAGGGTTTGGGGTGATTGGGGGATCCGGGGGTTTGGGGGGATTTGGGGTGATCCGGGGTTTGGGGGGATTTGGGGGATCCGGGGTTTGGGGGGGATTTGGGGTGATCCGGGGTTTGGGGGGATTTGGGGGTGATCCGGGTTTGGGGGGATTTGGGGATCCAGGGTTTGGGGGATTTGGGGATCCGGGGTTTGGGGGGATTTGGGGATCCGGGTTTGGGGGGATTGGGGGATCCGGGGTTTGGGGGGATTTGGGGGGATCCAGTGGTTTGGGGGGATTTGGGGGGATCTGGGGTTTGGGGTGCCCAGGGGTTTGGGGGGACTGGGGGGATCCAGGGGTTTGGGGGGATTTGGGGGTGATCCGGGTTTGGGGGGATTTGGGGATCCAGGTTTGGGGGGATTGGGGGATCCGGGGTTTGGGGGATTTGGGGTGATCCGGGTTTGGGGTGATTGGGGGATCCGGGGGTTTGGGGGGATTTGGGGTGATCCGGGGTTTGGGTGATTGGGGGATCCGGGTTTGGGGGGGATTTGGGGTGATCCAGGGGTTTGGGGGGATTGGGGGGATCCAGGGTTTGGGGGGATTGGGGGATCCGGGGTTTGGGGGATTTGGGGTGATCCGGGTTTGGGGTGATTGGGGGATCCGGGGGTTTGGGGGGATTTGGGGTGATCCGGGGTTTGGGGTGATTGGGGGATCCGGGTTTGGGGGGGATTTGGGGTGATCCAGGGGTTTGGGGGGATTGGGGGGATCCAGGGTTTGGGGGAATTTGGGGGGATCCAGGGTTTGGGGGATTTGGGGGGATCCGGGGTTTGGGGGGGATTTGGGGTGCCCAGGGGTTTGGGGTGGGGTTTTGGGGTGCCCCGGGGTTTTGGGGAGGGGTTTTGGGGTGATCCAGGGGTTTTGGGGTACGCTTTTGGGGTGCCCCAGGGTTTGGGGGGGATTTGGGGTGATCCAGGGGTTTGGGGTGCCCAGGGGTTTGGGGTGGGGTTTTGGGGAGCCCCAGGGGTTTGGGGTGTGGTTTTTGGGGTTCCCTGTGGGTTTTTGGGGTGTGGTTTTGGGGTGGTGTTTTGGGGTGTGGTTTTTGGGGTTCCCTGTGGGTTTTTGGGGTGTGGTTTTGGGGTGGTGTTTTGGGGTGTGGTTTTTGGGGTTCCCTGTGGGTTTTTGGGGTGTGGTTTTTGGGGTGCCCCATGCATTTTGGGGTGTGGTTTTTGGGGCTCCCCAGCTGATCCCTCTCCCCCCCCAGCTCATCTCCTCCGTGGACCCCAAGTTCCTGAGGCTGACCCCGCTGGACGAGCGCATCTACGCCGAGTTCCGCGGAACCTTCCGGGAGCTGCGCCTCGAGCGCCTGGACCCCGAGGAGCTCAAATCGGAGGCGGCCAAGGAGGTGGGGGGGGTTTGGGGGGGGGTTTTATGGGGTTTTTGTGGGGTTTTGTGGGATTTTGGATGGGTTTTAGTGGGGTTTGGGATATTTTATTGGGATTTTGGCTGGTTTTAGTGGGATTTTGGATGGGTTTAGTGGGGTTTGGGTGGTTTCAGTGGGGTTTGGATGGGTTTTAGTGGGGTTTGGGATATTTTAGTGGGATTTTGGCTGGTTTTAGTGGGATTTTGGATGGGTTTCAGTGGGGTTTGGGTGGTTTTAGTAGGATTTTGGGTGGTTTCAGTGGGATTTTGGATGGGTTTCAGTGGGGTTTGGGTGGTTTTAGTAGGATTTTGGGTGGTTTCAATGGGGTTTGGGTGGTTGTAGTGGGATTTTGGATGGGTTTCAGTGGGATTTTGGGAGGTTTTAGTGGGATTTTGGGTGGTTTCAGTGGGGTTTGGATGGGTTTCAGTGGGATTTTGGGAGGTTTTAGTGGGATTTTGGATGGGTTTCAGTGGGATTTTGGATGGGTTTCAGTGGGATTTTGGATGGGTTTTAGTGGGATTTTGGGAAGTTTTAGTGGGATTTTGGGTGGTTTCAGTGGGATTTTGGGAGGTTTTAGTGGGATTTTGGATGGGTTTCAGTGGGATTTTGGGAGGTTTTAGTGGGATTTTGGATGGGTTTCAGTGGGATTTTGGATGGGTTTCAGTGGGATTTTGGATGGGTTTTAGTGGGATTTTGGGAGGTTTTAGTGGGATTTTGGATGGGTTTCAGTGGGATTTTGGATGGGTTTCAGTGGGGTTTGGATGGTTTCAGTGGGGTTTGGGTGGTTTTAGTGGGATTTTGGGGTGCTGTATTGGGGTTTGGGTGGTTTTAGTGGGGTTTGGGAGGTTTTAGTGGGAATTTGGAAGGGTTTCAGTGGGATTTTGGATGGGTTTCAGTGGGATTTGGGTGGTTTCAGTGGGGTTTGGGTGGTTTTAGCGGGCTTTGGAACATTTTTAGTGGGATTTTCTCCCTTTTTTGGGTTTTTTTTTTTGGGGGTGCTGAGGTTGTTCTGACCCCCCCCCCCCCAGAAGTGGCGCCCGTTCTGCCTCAGCTTCGAGGGCGTGGTGGAGGATTTCAACTTCGGGACGCTGCTGCGCCTGGACGCGCGCGGCGCCTACACCGAGGACAACACCATCCTCGGTGGGTTTGGGGTTTTGGGGGTCCGGGGCGGCGACCCCAAAGCCACGGATCCACCCCACAGCCCGTCCCTGTCCCCTTTTGCAGCCACCAGGATCCAGTTCCTGGCCATCGAGATCGCGCGGAACAGGGAGGGCTGCAACGAGGAGATCCACAGGAGAGGCGGGAAGGAGGGAACGGCGCCGGGGGGAGCGGGATGAGGGGGGCGAGGGGGGCAGGAGCCTGAAACCCTACAGGAGATTCCATGAATCCTACAAGAGATTCCATAAATCCCACAGGAGATTCAATAAATGATAAGGGAATTTTCATAAATCCTGCAAGAGATTCAATAAATCCTGCAAGAGATTCAATAAATCCTAAAAGGTCTTCAAAAATCCTACAAGAGATTCCATAAATCCTACAAGAGATTCAATAAATCCTACAAGAGATTCCATAAATCCTACAGGAGATTCAATAAATTATAAGGGAATTTTCATAAATCCTGCAAGAGATTCAATAAATCCTAAAAGATCTTCAAAAATCCTACAAGAGATTCAATAAATCCTGAAAGGTCTTCAATAAATCCTACAAGAGATTCAATAAATCCTACAAGAGATTCCATAAATCCTACAAGAGATTCAATAAATCCTACAAGAGATTCCATAAATCCTACAAGAGATTCAATAAATGATAAGGGAATTTTCATAAATCCTACAAGAGATTCAATAAATCCTACAAGAGATTCCATAAATCCTACAAGAGATTCCATAAATCCTACAGGAGATTCCATAAATCCCACAAGAGATTCCACAAATCCCACAAGAGATTCAATAAATGATAAGGGAATTTTCATAAATCCTGCAAGAGATTCAATAAATCATAAAAGGTCTTCAAAAATCCTAAAAGAGCTTCAATAATCCTAAAAGAGATTCCATAAATGCTAAAAAGATCTTCAAAAATCCTACAAGAGATTCCATAAATCCCACAAGAGATTCCGTAAATCCTGCAAGAGATTCAATAAATCCTAAAAGGTCTTCAATAAATCCTACAAGAGATTCAATAAATCCTACAAGAGATTCCATAAATCCTGCAAGAGATTCAATAAATGATAAGGGAATTTTCATAAATCCTACAAGAGATTCAATAAATCCTACAAGAGATTCCATAAATCCCACAAGAGATTCCATAAATCCCACAAGAGATTCAATAAATGATAAGGGAATTTTCATAAATCCTGCAAGAGATTCAATAAATCCTACAAGGTCTTCAAAAATCCTACAAGAGATTCAATAAATCCTACAAGAGATTCCATAAATCCTACAGGAGATTCAATAAATTATAAGGGAATTTTCATAAATCCTGCAAGAGATTCAATAAATCCTAAAAGATCTTCAAAAATCCTACAAGAGATTCAATAAATCCTACAAGAGATTCAATAAATCCTACAAGAGATTCAATAAATCCTACAAGAGATTCCATAAATCCTACAAGAGATTCAATAAATGATAAGGGAATTTTCATAAATCCTACAAGAGATTGAATAAATCATAAAAGGTCTTCAAAAATCCTACAAGAGATTCCATAAATCCCACAAGAGATTCCGTAAATCCTGCAAGAGATTCAATAAATCCTGCGAGAGATTCCATAAATCCCACAAGAGATTCAATAAATGATAAGGGAATTTTCATAAATCCTACAAGAGATTGAATAAATCCTACAAAAGATTCCATAAATCCCACAAGAGATTTAATAAATCCTAAAAGATCTTCAAAAATCCTACAAGAGATTCAAAAATCCTACAAGAGATTCAAAAATCCTACAAGAGATTCAAAAATCCTACAAGAGATTCAATAAATCCTGCGAGAGATTCCATAAATCCTACAAGAGATTCCATAAATCCCACAAGAGATTCAATAAATGATAAGGGAATTTTCATAAATCCTGAAAGAACTTCAATAAATCCTAAAAGGTCTTCAAAAATCCTACAAGAGATTCCATAAATCCCGCAAGAGATTCAATAAATCCTACAAGAGATTTAATAAATCCTAAAAGATCTTCAAAAATCCTACAAGAGATTCAAAAATCCTACAGGAGATTCCACAAATCCCGCAAGAGATTCAATAAATGATAAGGGAATTTTCATAAATCCCGCAAGAGATTCCATAAATCCCACAAGAGATTCCATGAATCCTACAAGAGATTCAATAAATCCTACAAGAGATTCCATAAATCCTACAGGAGATTCCATAAATCCCGCAAGAGATTCAATAAATGATAAGGGAATTTTCATAAATCCTACAAGAGATTCAATAAATCCTACAAGAGATTCCATAAATCCTAAAAAGATCTTCAAAAATCCTAAAAGGTCTTCAATAATCCTACAAGAGGTTCAATAAATCCTACAAGAGACTCCATAAATTATAAAGGAATTTTCATAAATCCTAAAAGATCTTCAATAAATCCTAAAAGAGATTCAATAAATCCTAAAAGATCTTCAAAAATCCTACAAGGGATTCATTAAATGATAAGGGAATTTTCATAAATCCTAAAAGATCTTCAATAAATCCTAAAAGATCTTCAAAAATCCCACAAGAGATTCAATAAATCCTAAAAGATCTTCAATAAATCCTACAATTACTTCAATAAATCCTAAAAGATCTTCAAAAATCCTAAAAGGTCTTCAATAAATCCTACAAGAGATTTAATAAATGATAAGGGAATTTTCATAAATCCTAAAAGATCTTCAAAAATCCTACAAGAGATTCAATAAATCCTACAAGAGATTCCATAAATCCTAAAAGATCTTCAATAAATCCTAAAAGAGATTCAACAAATCCTAAAAGAGATTCAATAAATCCTAAAAGATCTTCAAAAATCCTACAAGGGATTCAATAAATGATAAGGGAATTTTCATAAATCCTAAAAGTTCTTCAATAAATCCTAAAAGAGATTCAATAAATCCTACAATTACTTCAATAAATCCTAAAAAATCTTCAATAAATCCTAAAAGATCTTCAATAAATCCTACAATTACTTCAATAAATCCTAAAAGATCTTCAAAAATCCTAAAAGAGCGTCAACATTGGGTTTATTTGCAGAAATTCCCTCACTCCTCACATTCCTTTGATAAATCCTAAAAAAAAATTCCTCGGGGTTTGCTCGGATTTTGGGGTCTGGGGGAGAATTTGGGGTTCTGGGGTTGATTTTGGGGTCTGGGGGAGAATTTGGGGTTCTGGGGTTGATTTTGGGGTCTGGGGGAGAATTTTTGGGGTCTGGGGTTGATTTTGGGGTTCTGGGGTTGATTTTGGGGTCTGGGGGAGAATTTGGGTTTCTGGGGTTGATTTTGGGGTCTGGGGGATATTTTGGGGTCTGGGGGAGATTTTTGGGGTCTGGGGTTGATTTTGGGGTTCTGGGGTTGATTTTGGGGTTCTGGGGGATATTTTGGGGTCTGGGGGAGAATTTGGGTTCCGGGGTTGATTTTGAGGTGTTGGAGGAGGTTTTGGGGTCTGGGGGATATTTTGGGGTCTGGGGGATCTCAGGGGGGGATTCTGGGGAAGCGCTCCAGGAATGGGGAGGTTTTGGGTACCGGGGGAATCTTGGGGTGCAGGGGGAAAACGCGGGGTCGGGGGGGGATTTGGGATGCAGGGAGGGATTTTGGGGTTTATGGCGGATTTTGGGGTCGGGGGGGATTTGGGATGCAGGGGGGATTTTGGGGTTTATGGCGGATTTTGGGGTGCAGGGAGGGATTTTGGGGTTTATGGAAGATTTTGGGGTTTATGGCGGATTTTGGGGTTTATGGGGGATTTTGGGGTCGGGGGGATTTGGGGTGCAGGGAGGGATTTTGGGGTTTATGGCGGATTTTGGGGTGCAGGGAGGGATTTTGGGGTTTATGGAAGATTTTGGGGTTTATGGCGGATTTTGGGGTTTATGGCGGATTTTGGGGTCGGGGGGATTTTGGGGTCGGGGGGATCTTTCAGAGTTCTGGGGTGAAACTCCAGGTTTTGGGGTGACCCCGGTTTTGGGGTTCTGCGGTCACTCGGGGGGCTCAGGCCAGTCCCGGGGTCACTCATTGGTCACTCACTGGTCACTCATGGTCACTCATGGTCACTCAGGGTCACTCAGGGTCACTCACTGGTCACTCATTGGTCACTCATTGGTCACTCATGGTCACTCATGGTCACTCATTGGTCACTCATGGTCACTCATTGGTCACTCATTGGTCACTCATTGGTCACTCACTGGTCACTCATGGTCACTCATTGGTCACTCATTGGTCACTCACTGGTCACTCATGGTCACTCATTGGTCACTCATGGTCACTCATTGGTCACTCATTGGTCACTCATGGTCACTCATTGGTCACTCATTGGTCACTCACTGGTCACTCATGGTCACTCATTGGTCACTCAGGGTCACTCACTGGTCACTCACTGGTCACTCACTGGTCACTCATGGTCACTCATTGGTCACTCATGGTCACTCATGGTCACTCATGGTCACTCACTGGTCACTCAGTGGTCACTCAGGGGTCACTCAGGGTCACTCAGGGTCACTCACTCGTCACTCATTGGTCACTCACTGGTCACTCATTGGTCACTCAGGGTCACTCATGGTCACTCCTGGTCACTCATTGGTCACTCATTGGTCACTCATGGTCACTGGTCACTCATTGGTCACTCACTGGTCACTCACTGGTCACTGGTCACTCATGGTCACTCACTGGTCACTCGCTGGTCACTGGTCACTCATGGTCACTCATGGTCACTCACTGGTCACTCACTGGTCACTCATGGTCACTCATGGTCACTCATTGGTCACTCAGGGTCACTGTTCACTCACTGGTCACTCACTGGTCACTCACTGGTCACTCCCGGTCACTCAGGCCGGTACAAAGCAGAGTTTCTCTGCAGTCCCGGGTCCGACGGCCGCGGCAGTGAACACCCGACAGTGCCCTGCGGTCACTCAGGGTCACTCAGGGTCACTCATGGTCACTCAGGGTCACTCACTGGTCACTCACTGGTCACTCACTGGTCACTCACTGGTCACTCCCGGTCACTCAGGCCGGTACAAAGCAGAGTTTCTCTGCAGTCCCGGGTCCGACGGCCGCGGCCGCCGGGAGCAGCGCCCGGAGCTGCTCCAGGGACCGGGGCCGGGAAAATCCCGCGGAGCAAATCCCAGCGGAGACCCCGAGGGGACAGGGAGGGAAAAGGGAACCAGAACCGGCTGCGGAGAAAGCCAGCGAGGCACCGGCGCTCGGGGGAGCCCAGGGACACGGACACGGACACGGACACGGACACGGACACGGACACGGGCACGGACACGGACAGGGACACGGACACGGACACGGACACGGACACGGACAGGGACAGGGACACGGACACGGACAGGGACACGGACACGGACAGGGACACGGACACGGACAGGGACACGGACACGGACAGGGACAGGGACAGGGACACGGACACGGACACGGACAGGGACAGGGACACGGACACGGACACGGACACGGACAGGGACACGGACAGGGACACGGACACGGACAGGGACACGGACACGGACACGGACAGGGACAGGGACACGGACACGGACAGGGACACGGACAGGGACACGGACACGGACACGGACACGGACACGGACACGGACACGGACACGGACAGGGACACGGACACGGACAGGGACACGGACACGGACAGGGACAGGGACAGGGACACGGACACGGACACGGACACGGACACGGACAGGGACACGGACACGGACACGGACAGGGACACGGACAGGGACAGGGACAGGGACAGGGACACGGACACGGACACGGACAGGGACAGGGACACGGACACGGACACGGACACGGACAGGGACACGGACAGGGACACGGACACGGACAGGGACACGGACACGGACACGGACAGGGACAGGGACACGGACAGGGACACGGACAGGGACACGGACAGGGACACGGACACGGACAGGGACACGGACACGGACACGGACAGGGACACGGACAGGGACAGGGACACGGACAGGGACACGGACACGGACAGGGACAGGGACACGGACACGGACAGGGACAGGGACACGGACAGGGACAGGGACACGGACACGGACAGGGACACGGACACGGACACGGACAGGGACACGGACAGGGACAGGGACACGGACACGGACAGGGACACGGACACGGACACGGACACGGACACGGACAGGGACACGGACACGGACAGGGACACGGACACGGACACGGACACGGACACGGACAGGGACACGGACACGGACAGGGACACGGACACGGACACGGACAGGGACAGGGACACGGACAGGGACACGGACACGGACACGGACACGGACACGGACAGGGACACGGACAGGGACACGGACACGGACACGGACACGGACACGGACAGGGACACGGACAGGGACAGGGACACGGACAGGGACACGGACAGGGACAGGGACAGGGACACGGACACGGACACGGACACGGACACGGACAGGGACAGGGACAGGGACACGGACACGGACACGGACACGGACAGGGACAGGGACAGGGACACGGACACGGACACGGACAGGGACACGGACACGGACAGGGACACGGACACGGACACGGACACGGACACGGACAGGGACACGGACACGGACACGGACACGGACACGGACAGGGACACGGACACGGACAGGGACACGGACACGGACACGGACACGGACACGGACAGGGACAGGGACACGGACAGGGACAGGGACACGGACACGGACACGGACACGGACACGGACAGGGACAGGGACAGGGACACGGACACGGACACGGACACGGACAGGGACAGGGACAGGGACACGGACACGGACACGGACAGGGACACGGACACGGACAGGGACACGGACACGGACACGGACACGGACAGGGACACGGACAGGGACAGGGACACGGACAGGGACACGGACACGGACAGGGACACGGACAGGGACACGGACACGGACAGGGACACGGACACGGACACGGACACGGACACGGACAGGGACACGGACACGGACAGGGACACGGACACGGACACGGACAGGGACAGGGACACGGACAGGGACACGGACACGGACACGGACAGGGACACGGACAGGGACAGGGACACGGACAGGGACACGGACAGGGACAGGGACAGGGACACGGACACGGACACGGACACGGACACGGACAGGGACACGGACACGGACACGGACACGGACACGGACACGGACAGGGACACGGACACGGACAGGGACACGGACACGGACACGGACAGGGACAGGGACACGGACAGGGACAGGGACACGGACAGGGACACGGACAGGGACACGGACACGGACACGGACACGGACAGGGACAGGGACACGGACACGGACAGGGACAGGGACAGGGACAGGGACACGGACACGGACACGGACACGGACAGGGACAGGGACAGGGACAGGGACACGGACACGGACACGGACAGGGACACGGACACGGACACGGACACGGACAGGGACACGGACACGGACAGGGACACGGACACGGACAGGGACAGGGACAGGGACACGGACACGGACACGGACAGGGACAGGGACACGGACACGGACACGGACAGGGACACGGACACGGACAGGGACACGGACACGGACAGGGACAGGGACAGGGACAGGGACACGGACACGGACACGGACAGGGACAGGGACACGGACACGGACACGGACACGGACAGGGACACGGACAGGGACACGGACACGGACAGGGACACGGACACGGACACGGACACGGACACGGACAGGGACAGGGACACGGACAGGGACACGGACAGGGACACGGACAGGGACAGGGACACGGACACGGACAGGGACACGGACAGGGACAGGGACACGGACAGGGACACGGACACGGACAGGGACAGGGACACGGACACGGACACGGACAGGGACACGGACAGGGACAGGGACAGGGACAGGGACACGGACAGGGACACGGACACGGACAGGGACACGGACACGGACACGGACACGGACACGGACAGGGACACGGACACGGACAGGGACACGGACACGGACACGGACAGGGACAGGGACACGGACAGGGACACGGACACGGACACGGACACGGACACGGACAGGGACACGGACAGGGACAGGGACAGGGACACGGACAGGGACACGGACAGGGACAGGGACAGGGACACGGACACGGACACGGACACGGACAGGGACAGGGACACGGACAGGGACACGGACACGGACACGGACACGGACAGGGACACGGACAGGGACAGGGACACGGACAGGGACACGGACAGGGACAGGGACACGGACACGGACACGGACACGGACACGGACACGGACACGGACAGGGACAGGGACAGGGACACGGACAGGGACAGGGACACGGACAGGGACACGGACAGGGACACGGACAGGGACAGGGACACGGACACGGACACGGACACGGACAGGGACAGGGACACGGACACGGACACGGACACGGACAGGGACACGGACACGGACAGGGACAGGGACACGGACACGGACACGGACAGGGACAGGGACAGGGACAGGGACACGGACACGGACACGGACACGGACAGGGACAGGGACAGGGACAGGGACACGGACACGGACACGGACAGGGACAGGGACAGGGACACGGACAGGGACAGGGACAGGGACAGGGACACGGACACGGACAGGGACAGGGACACGGACAGGGACAGGGACAGGGACACGGACACGGACAGGGACAGGGACACGGACACGGACACGGACAGGGACAGGGACAGGGACACGGACAGGGACAGGGACAGGGACAGGGACACGGACACGGACAAGGACACGGACACGGACAGGGACAGGGACAGGGACAGGGACAGGGACACGAGCGGCTGCAGCGCAGGGGGACACGGCACAGGGATCCCCGGATCCAGGGGATGGATCCCTGCTCCATCCATACCCCAAACCGATCCCACGGGATCCCTGCTCCATCCCAAACCCCGATCCCACCGGATCCCTGCTCCATCCACACCCAAACTGATCCCACGGGATCCCTGCTCCATCCCAAACCGATCCTGCCCCTGGATCCAGGGGATTTCTGCTCCATCCCAAACCCTGATCCCACGGGATCCCTGCTCCATCCCAAACCGATCCTGCCCCTGGATCCAGGGGATTTCTGCTCCATCCATACCCCAAACCCTGATCCCACGGGATCCCTGCTCCATCCCGAATCCCCCGGATCCCCGGATCCCGCTCCCCCATCCCAAACCCGCTCGGGTGCCGTTCCCGGGCGCTGCCGCGGGGAGGCGCCGCCGCTCCCACTGCAGCCCCGAGAAAATGGGAACAGAGGGACGGGAAAAGCCCGAAAATGGGAAAAAAGGGACGGGAAAAGCCCGGAAAGTGGAAAAAAAGGGACGGGAAAAGCCCGGAAAATGGGAAAAAAGGGATGGGAAAAGCCCGGAAAATGGGAAAAAAGGGATGGGAAAAGCCCGGAAAATGGGAAAAAAGGGACGGGAAAAGCCCAGAAAATGGGAAAAAAGGGATGGGAAAAGCCTGGAAAATGGGAACAAAGGGATGGGAAAAGGGGGAAAAGCCCGGAAAATGGGAAAAAAGGGACGGGAAAAGCCCGAAAATGGGAAAAAAGGGACGGGAAAAGCCTGAAAAATGGGAAAAAAGGGATGGGAAAAGCCCGGAAAATGGGAAAAAAGGGACGGGAAAAGCCCAGAAAATGGGAAAAAAGGGATGGGAAAAGCCTGGAAAATGGGAACAAAGGGATGGGAAAAGGGGGAAAAGCCCGGAAAATGGGAAAAAAGGGACGGGGAAAGCCCAGAAAATGGGAAAAAGGGATGGGAAAAGCCTGAAAAATGGGAAAAAAGGGATGGGAAAAGCCTGGAAAATGGGAAAAAGGGACGGGAAAAGGGGGAAAAGCCCGGAAAATGGGAAAAAGGGACGGGAAAAGGGGGAAAAGCCCGGAAAATGGGAAAAAGGGACGGGAAAAGGGGCCCTGGGAGGGGACAGCCGGGAGCAAGCAGCACGGGAGGGATCCCGCCACGGCTCCGAGTTCCCGAGAACGAGGGCGAGACGGGAGCGGGGAATTGCCATTTTTGAGGGGGGGCTGAATAAGAAAAAAAATAAACATTTGGAATTTTACAATGCCTTTTTTTTTTTTTTTTGTGGTTGTTTTTTCTTTTATTATTATTATTATTATTATCATTATTATTTTAAATTTTTTTTGTTGCTTTTTTTTTTTTTAATTAATTTTTTTTTTTTTTTTTTGTGTTGTTTGAGTTTTTGCTTCTCTCTCTCTCTCTCTCTCTCTCTCTCTCTCTCCAGCTCGTCTCACTAAATAATCTCTGCATTTTCACACAGCCACCCCCTCGCCCAGGAAATCCTCACTCGCATTCACAACCCTCACACCAGCACCGGCTGCACCAGGACTCTGTAAAAATTTCAATCACACTTTTTTTTTTTTTGTCCTTTTGTCTTTTTTTTTTTTTTATATCATCTTTTTTTTTTTTTTTTTTTTGTGATTTTTTTTTTTTGGCCTTTTTTTTTGTCTTTTTTTTTTTAATTTTTTTTTTTTTCTCCTTTTTTTTTTTTTTTTTTTTTTTTCATCTCGTTTTTCTGAAACTCAATATAAACCTTGCTCCAAAATGTTATGAAAAAATGTACATGTTTTTTTTTCTTTTTTTTTTTTTTTTTTTGTTTTTTTTTTTTTTGTTTTTTATACAAGGCAGGCTTTTCGCAGCGGAGCGCCGCCGGTTCCACGTTCCGGCCAGGGAAGGAAAAAGAGAGAGACACGGACACCTTGGAATTCCTGCACCTGGATTCTGCCCTTCCCACGGGAAAACACCTGCCCAGGTGAGCTCCACCTGCTGCTCCCTCCTCCCCGGGGATTTGGGGATCCCTGGGATCTTCCCTCGGGAAGGGAGATCCGGGGGCTCTGCGCCTGTCAGCTCATCATGTCGTTGCTGTTGACGCCGTAGCTCGAGTTCTTCATGGAGTCGTTGACCTCCCTCCGGAACGCCGACAGGTTCTGGGTGAACCTGGGGGAGATGGGAGAGGAGATTGATCCCGGCGTTCCGCGATCCTGGCGTTCCGCGATCCCAGAGCTCCGTGATCCCAGAGCTCCGTGATCCCAGAGCTCCGTGATCCCAGAGCTCCGTGATCCCAGAGCTCCATGATCCTGGCGTTCCGTGATCCCAGAGCTCCGTGATCCCAGAGCTCCGTGATCCCGGCGTTCCGTGATCCCAGAGCTCCGTGATCCCAGAGCTCCATGATCCCAGAGCTCCGTGATCCCAGAGCTCCGTGATCCCGGCGTTCCGTGATCCCAGCGTTCCGTGATCCCAGAGCTCCGTGATTCCAGAGCTCCGTGATCCCGGCGTTCCGTGATCCCAGCACTCCGTGATCCCAGCACTCCACCATTCCAGTATTTTATCATTCCAGCATTCCACCATTCCATCACATTCCATGATTCCACCATTCCATGATTCCATCACATTCCATCATTCCAATATTTTATCATTCCATCATTCCACCATTCCATCATTCCATCATTCCATCACATTCCATGATTCCACCATTCCATCATTCCACCACTCCAGCATTCCACCATTCCATGATTCCATCACATTCCATCATTCCAATATTTTATCATTCCATCATTCTACCATTCCATCATTCCACCACTCCAGTATTTTATCATTCCATCATTCCACCATTCCATCACTCCACCATTCCATGATTCCATCATTCCATCACATTCCATGATTCCACCATTCCATTATTCCACCACTCCAGCATTCCATCATTCCATGATTCTAGTACTCCACCATTCCATGATTCCACCATTCCGTGATTCCACCATTCCATGATTCCATCACATTCCATCATTCCATCATGCCACCCTATCATTCCATCATTCCAATATTTTATCATTCCATCATTCCATCATCCTACCATTCCACCATTCCACCAGTCCAGCATTCCATCATTCCATGATTCCATCACATTCCATCATTCCATCATGCCACCCTATCATTCCATCATTCCAATATTTTATCATTCCATCATTCCAAAATTCCACCATTCCATCATTTCACCATTCTATCATTCTGTGATTCCATGATTCCACCATTCCATCATTCCAGTGTTTTATCATTCCATCATTTCATCCTTCCACCATTCCATCACATTCCACCATTCCAGCATTCCATCACATTCCATCATCCCATGGTTCCACCACTCCATAATTCCATGATTCTACCACTCCACCATTCCATCATTCTGATCATTCCATGATTCCACCATTCTCTCTCCCGTTGCCGTTCCCTCTCTCCCGTTGCCGTTCCCTCTCCCCCAGTGCCGCTCCCATTTTCCCGTTGCCGTTCCCATTTTCCCGTTGCCGTTCCCTCTCCCCCGGTGCCGTTCCCATTTTCCCGTTGCCGTTCCCTCTCTCCTGGCACCGTTCCCATTTTCCCGTTGCCGTTCCCATTTTCCCGTTGCCGTTCCCTCTCTCCCGTTGCCGTTCCCGCTCTCCCAGCACCGTTCCCGCTCCCCCGGTGCCGTTCCCTCTCTCCTGTTGCCGTTCCCTGTCCCCCAGCACCATTCCCATTCTCCCATTGCCGTTCCCATTTTCCCGTTGCTGTTCCCTCTCTCCCGTTGCCGTTCCCTCTCTCCCAGCACCATTCCCTCTCCCGTTGCCGTTCCCATTTTCCCGTTGCCGTTCCCTCTCTCCCGTTGCCGTTCCCGCTCTCCCAGCACCGTTCCCTCTCCCCCGTTGCCGTTCCCTCTCTCCCGTTGCCCTTCCCTCTCTCCCAGCACCGTTCCCTCTCTCCTGTTGCCGTTCCCGCTCTCCCAGCACCGTTCCCTCTCTCCCATTGCTGTTCCCTCTCTCCTGTTGCCGTTCCCTCTCCCCCAGCACCATTCCCATTCTCCCATTGCCGTTCCCTCTCCCCCGCTGCCGTTCCCGCTCTCCCAGCACCGTTCCCTCTCCCCCGTTGCCGTTCCCATTTTCCCGTTGCCGTTCCCTCTCTCCCAGCACCGTTCCCTCTCTCCCAGCACCGTTCCCGCTCCCCCGCTGCCGTTCCCTCTCTCCCAGCACCGTTCCCGCTCTCCCAGCACCGTTCCCGCTCCCCCGGCGCCGTTCCTGCTCCCCCGCTGCCGTTCCCGCTCTCCCAGCACCGTTCCCTCTCCCCCGTTGCCGTTCCCATTTTCCCGTTGCCGTTCCCTCTCTCCCAGCACCGTTCCCTCTCCCCCGTTGCCGTTCCCATTTTCCCGTTGCCGTTCCCTCTCTCCCAGCACCGTTCCCTCTCTCCCAGCACCGTTCCCGCTCCCCCGCTGCCGTTCCCTCTCCCCCGCTGCCGTTCCCTCTCTCCCAGCACCGTTCCCGCTCCCCCGGTGCCGTTCCCTCTCTCCCAGCACCGTTCCCTCTCTCCCGTTGCCGTTCCCATTTTCCCGTTGCCGTTCCCTCTCTCCCAGCACCGTTCCCTCTCTCCCGGCGCCGTTCCCTCTCTCCCAGCACCGTTCCCTCTCCCCCGGTGCCGTTCCCGCTCCCCCGTTTGCGCCCGTCCCCGCTGCGCGCTGACCTGTCGCGGTTCTTGGTGAGCAGGTTGCGCTCGATGCCCTCCATGAGGTTCTCGAAGCACAGGTGCATGGCCTGCTGCTTCTCCGGGGGCTGGCTGTTGACGATGCTGTTCCTCAGGTCCGAGAAGTACTGCGGGAGCAGGACAGCCAGCGGTTAATTCCCGCGGGATCCGGGATCCGGGACACGGCCCGCCCCCCTCGGCATCTGGGAATCAGGAGGGAGCGACCCCGTGTGGAGGGGGATTGCTCCAAGGATGGTCCTGGCCACGGGATCATGTCAAAATTGGGATCATTCCAAGGATCATCCTGGCCATGGGATCATTCCAAGGATCGTCCTGGCCACGGGATCATGTCAAAATTGGGATCATTCCAAGGATCGTCCTGGCCATGGGATCATCCTGGCCATGGGATCATTCCAAGGATTGTCCTTGGCCATGGGAAAATTCCAAGGGTCATCTGGGCCATGGAATCCTTAAAATGATTCCATTGTCCTGGCTATGGAATCATTCCAAGGATCATCCTGGCCATGGGATCATCCTGGCCATGGGATCATTACAAGGATCATCCTGGCCATGGGATCATCCTGGCCATGGGATCATTCTAAGGATCATCCTGGCCATGGGATCATCCTGGCCATGGGATCATCCTGGCCATGGGATCATTACAAGGATCATCCTGGCCATGGGATCATCCTGGCCATGGGATCATTCTAAGGATCATCCTGGCCATGGGATCATCCTGGCCATGGGATCATTACAAGGATCATCCTGGCCATGGGATCATCCTGGCCATGGGATCAATCCAAGGATCATCCTGGCCATGGGATTATGCCAAAACTGGGATCATTCCAAGGATCGTCCTTGGCCATGGGATCATGCCAAAACTGGGATCATTCCAAGGATCGTCCTGGCCATGGGATCATGCCAAAATTGGGATCATTCCAAGGATCATCCTGGCCACGGGATTATGCCAAAACTGGGATCATTCCAAGGATCGTCCTGGCCATGGGATCATTCCAAAACTGGGATCATTCCAAGGATCATCCTGGCCATGGGATCATGCCAAAACTGGGATCATTCCAAGGATCGTCCTGGCCATGGGATCATGCCAAAACTGGGATCATTCCAAGGATCGTCCTTGGCCATGGGATCATCCTGGCCATGGGATCATTCCAAGGATCATCCTGGCCATGGGATCATTCCAAGGATCATCCTGGCCATGGGATCATCCCGGCCATGGGATCATTCCAAAACTGGGATCATTCCAAGGATCCTCCTGGCCATGGGATCATCCCAAGGATCATCCTGGCCATGGGATCATTCCAAAATTGGGATAATTCTAAGGATCATCCTGGCCACACGGCCATTCCAAGGATCGTCCTGGCCATGGGAAAATTCCAAGGATCATCTGGGCCATGGAATCCTTAAAATGATTCCATTGTCCTGGCCATGGGATCATTCCAAGGATCATCTGGGCCATGGGATCATTCCAAAATTGGGATCATTCCAAGGATTCATCCTGGCCACAGGACCATTCCAAGGATCATCCTGAGCATGGGATCATTCTAAAACTGGGATCATTCCAAGGATTGTCCTGGCCATGGGATCATTCCAAAACTGGGATAATTCTAAGGATCATCCTGGCCATGGGATCATTCCAAGGATCACCCTGTCCATGGGACCATTCCAAGGATCATCCTGGCCATGGGATCATCCTGGCCACGGGACCATTCCAAGGATCACCCTGGCCACGGGATCATTCCAAGGATTGTCCTGTCCATGGGATCACCCTGGCCACGGGCTCATTCCCAGGATTTCTGGGAATGCTCTCCTGCCCAGCCCGCCTCTTCCGGCGGCAGGGATGCTTCACCTTCTCGTTGAGCAGGATGAGGCCGAGCAGAGGCCGGGACATGGACCACTGGTTCCGGCAGTCCTCGAAGATGATGATGTTCAGCACCGTCGAGAGCATCTGGCACGGGGAGACAAGGGTTAAAGGCATCCCCAATCCCAACCCATGGATCCCATCCCAATCCCATGGAGTCCATGGATCCCATCCCAAATCCCATCCCATGGATCCCATCCCATGGATCCCATCCCAATCCCATACATTCCATGGATCCCATCCCAATCCCATGAATCCCATCCCAAATCCCATCCCATGGATCCCATCCCAATCCCATACATTCCATGGATCCCATCCCAATCCCATCCCATGGATCCCATCCCATGGATCCCATTCCAAATCCCATCCCATGGATCCCATTCCAAATCCCATCCCATGGATCCCATCCCATGGATCCCATTCCAAATCCCATCCCATGGATCCCATCCTAATCCCATGGATTCCATGGATCTCCTCCCAAATCCCATCCCATGGATCCCATCCCAATCCCAATCCCATGGTTCTCATCCCAAATCCCATCCCATGGATCCCATCCCAATCCCATGGATTCCATGGATCCCATCCTAATCCCATGGATTCCATGGATCTCATCCCATAGATACCATCCCATTCCATGGATCCCATCCTAATCCCATGGATTCCATGGATCTCATCCCATAGATCCCATCCCATCCCGATCCCATGGTTCTCATCCCAAATCCCATCCCATGGATCCCATCCCAATCCCATGGATCCCATCCCAATCCCATGGATTGCATGGATCTCATCCCACAGATACCATCCCAATCCCATGGATCCCATCCCAAATCCCATCCCATGAATCTCATGGATCTCATCCCAACTCCACAGATTCCATGGATCCCATCCCAACCCCATGGATCCCACCCCAATCCCACAGATCCCATCCCAAATCCCATGGATCTAATGGATGCCATCCCAATCCCATGGATCCCATCCCATGAATTTTTGCCTCCCCAGGTGCATTTTTGGTATTTTCTGGCCTCCCCAGGTGCATTTTTGGTACTTTCTGGCCTCCCCAGGTGCGTTTTTTGGCCTCCCCAGGTGTATTTTTGGTATTTTTTGGGCTCCCCAGGTGCGTTTTTTTGCCTCCCCAGGTGCATTTTTGGTACTTTCTGGCCTCCCCAGGTGTGTTTTTGGTATTTTCTGGCCTCCCCAGGTGCGTTTTTTTGTATTTTTTAGCCTCCCCAGGTGCATTTTTTGGCCTCCCCAGGTGCATTTTTGGTATTTTCTGGCCTCCCCAGGTGCATTTTTGGTATTTTTTTGCCTCCCCAGGTGCGTTTTTTGGCCTCCCCAGGTGTATTTTTGGTATTTTCTGGCCTCCCCAGGTGTATTTTTGGTATTTTCTGGCCTCCCCAGGTGCATTTTTGGTATTTTTTTGCCTCCCCAGGTGCATTTTTGGTACTTTCTGGCCTCCCCAGGTGTGTTTTTTGGCCTCCCCAGGTGCGTTTTTGGTATTTTCTGGCCTCCCCAGGTGCGTTTTTGGTACTTTCTGGCCTCCCCAGGTGCGTTTTTTTTGTTTTTTTGGTATTTTGGGGCTCACCTGCTGGATCATCTCGGGGTGCTGCTGCATGATGTGCAGGAAGCGATCGCTCTCCTGGGCCAGGGGCGTCGATCTCTTCTTGGTGCTGCGCGAGAGCTGCTTGAACAGGTAGGTGACGATGTGGTCCAGGCAGGAGCAGCAGCCCGTGCACACCATGGTGTCTGCGGGACACGGCGGGACAGTGAGAGCCCGCGGGCACCGGGGAAAAAGGGGAAAATGGGGGGAAATGGGGAGAAAATGGGGAGAAATGGGGAAAAATGGGGTGAAAAATGGGGGGAAATGGGGAGAAATGGGGGAAAATGGGGTGAAAAATGGGGAGAAATGGGGGAAAATGGGGTGAAAAATGGGGGGAAATGGGGAGAAATGGGGGAAAATGGGGTGAAAAATGGGGAGAAATGGGGGAAAATGGGGTGAAAAATGGGGGGAAATGGGGAGAAATGGGGGAAAATGGGGTGAAAAATGGGGGTTGGGGGGAAAATGGGGGGAAATGGGGAGAAAACAGGGGGGAAATGGGGAAAATGGGGGAAATGGGGAGAAATGGGGGGAAATGGGGGGAAATCGGGAAAATTGGGGGAAATGGGGGGAAAATTGGGGGAAATGGGGGGAAAATTGGGGGAAATGGGGAGAAATGGGGGGAAATGGGGGGAAATGGGGAGAAATGGGGAAAATTGGTAGAAATGGGGAGAAAATTGGGGGAAATGGGGGGAAATGGGGAGAAATTGGGAAAATGGGGGGAAATTGGGGAAAATGGGGGGAAATGGGGAGAAATGGGGGAAAATGGGGGGAATGGGGGAAAAATGGGGGGAAATGGGGAGAAAATGGGGAGAAATCAGGGAGAAATGGGGGGAAATGGGGAGAAATCAGGGAGAAATGGGGGGAAATGGGGAGAAATGGGGAAAATGGGGAGAAATGGGGGAAAATGGGGGGAAATGGGGAAAATTGGGGGAAATGGGGAGAAATGGGGGGAAATGAGGAAAAGGGGGGGAAATGGGGAAAATTGGGGGAAATGGGGGGAAAATTGGGGAAATAGGGAGAAATGGGGGGGAAATCGGGGAAAATGGGGGTTTGGGGGGAAAAAATGGGGGAAATGGGGAATAATGGGGAAAATGGGGGAAAATGGGGGGAAAATGGGGAGAAATGGGGAGAAATGGGGGAAATGGGGAGAAATGGGGAAAAGGAGAAATGGGGAGAAATGGGGGAAAAATAGGGGAAAAATGTGGAGAAAATGGGAAGAAATGGGGTGAAAAATGGGGGAAATGGGGGGAAATGGGGAAAATGGGGGGAAAATGGGGAAAATGGGGGGGAAATTGGGGAAAATGGGGAGAAAAATCAGGGGATATGGGGGGAAATGGGGAGAAAACAGGGGGGAAATGGGGAGAAAACGGGGGAAATGGGAAAAAATGGGGAGAAATGGCGATAAAATTGGGGAAAATGGGGAGATATGGGGAGATAATGGGGAAAATGGGGAGAAAATGGGGAAAATGAGGAAAAAATGGGGGTTTGTGGGGATATGGGGGAAAAATGGGGGGGAAATGGGGATTTGGGGCAATAACCTCACAGAGGATGAAATAACCCCTTCCTAGTTGCAGAATTCCAAGAAATGCTGGATTTTTGGGAATTTTTGGTTTTAAGCCCATGTGGAAAATTGGGATTTAATCTCAAGTGGAAAATTGGGATTTTAAACCTCATGTGGAAAACTGGGATTCAACTCCATGTGGAAAACTGGGATTTGATTTAACCCCATGTGGAAAACTGGGATTTGATTTAACCCCATGTGGAAAACTGGGATTTGATTTAACCCCACGTGGAAACTGGGATTTAACCCCACGTGGAAATTGGGATTTGATTTAACCCCACGTGGAAATTGGGATTTAACCCCACGTGGAAATTGGGGTTTAACCCCACATGGAAATTGGGATTTGATTTAACCCCATGTGGAAATTGGGATTTAACCCCACATGGAAATTGGGATTTAACCCCACGTGGAAATTGGGATTTAACCCCACGTGGAAATTGGGATTTAACTCCATGTGGAACAGAGGGATTTAACCCCACGTGGAAATTGGGATTTGATTTAACCCCACGTGGAAATTGGGATTTAACCCCGCATGGAAATTGGGATTTGATTTAACCCCACGTGGAAATTGGGATTTAACCCCACGTGGAAATTGGGATTTAACCCCACGTGGGAATTGGGATTTAACCCCACATGGAAATTGGGATTTAACCCCACATGGAAATCGGGATTTAACCCCATGTGGAAATCGGGATTTGATTTAACCCCACGTGGAAATCGGGATTTAACCCCACGTGGACATCGGGATTTAACCCCACGTGGGAATTGGGATTTGATTTAACCCCACGTGGAAATTGGGATTTGATTTAACCCCACGTGGAAATTGGGATTTAACCCCACATGGAAATTGGGATTTGATTTAACCCCACATGGAAATTGGGATTTAACCCCACATGGAAATTGGGATTTGATTTAACCCCACGTGGAAATTGGGATTTAACCCCATGTGGAAAATGGGGTTTAACCCCACGTGGAAATTGGGATTTAACCCCACGTGGAAACTGGGATTTAACCCCACGTGGAAACTGGGATTTAACCCCACGTGGAAATCGGGATTTAACCCCACGTGGAAATCGGGATTTAACCCCACGTGGAAATTGGGGTTTAACCCCACATGGAAATTGGGGTTTAACCCCACGTGGAAATTGTGATTTGATTTAACCCCACGTGGAAACTGGGATTTAACCCCACGTGGAAACTGGGATTTAACCCCACGTGGAAACTGGGATTTAACCCCACGTGGAAATTGGGATTTGATTTAACCCCACGTGGAAAATTGGGATTTAACCCCCCATGGAAATCGGGATTCAACCCCCCATGGACATCGGGGCTCTGGGCTCCGAGCTCTTCCCGCCCCCACGCCGAATCCCGGGATGCGTTACCGAGCGCGGTGAGGCCCTCGGAGATGGAGGACAGGATGTACATGATGACGTGGGGCTCCAGGCTGGCGATGAAGTTCATGTGGTCCTGCGTGAGCACTTCCAGCAGGGAATAGTAGGATTGGCTCAGCTTGGGATAATCCTGCGGGAAGAGCGGGAGAAAGACGCTCACGGGGTTTTCTGGGAGCGGCAAGTTCCTAAATCCAGCCAGGAATTCTGAAATCCAGCCAGGAATTCTGAAATCCAGCCAGGAATTCTGAAATCCAGCCCGCCAGGAATCACCTGGAATTTCAGGGGGATAGAACTCCCAGGGGGATGAAACTCCTGGGGGATGGAATTCCCAGGGGATGGAATTCCCAGGGGATGGAATTCCCAGGGGCTGGAACTCCCAGGGGTTGGAGCTCCCAGGAGCCGGAATTCCCAGGACACAGCATTCCCAGGGGCCGTAATTTCCAAGGGCTGGAATCCCAGGGGCCGGAATTCCCAGGGGCTGGAATTCCCAGGAGCCAGAATTCCCAGGGCCATAATTCCCAAGGGCCGGAATTCCCAAGGGCTGGAATTCCCAGGGGCCGGAATCCCAGGACACAGCATTCCCAGGGGCTGGAATTCCCAGGGGCTGGAATCCCAGGACACAGCATTCCCAGGGGCTGGAATTCCCAGGGGCTGGAATCCCAGGACACAGCATTCCCAGGGGCCAGAATTCCCAGGAGCCAGCATTCCTGGGGGCCGGAATTCCCAGGACACAGCATTCCCAGGGCTGGAATTCCCAGGGCCGGAATTCCCAGGACACAGCATTCCCGGGGCCGGAATTCCCAGGGACTGGAATCCCAGGGGCCGTAATTCCCAAGGGCTGGAATCCCAGGGACTGGAATCCCAGGAGCCAGAATACCCGGGGATGGAATTCCCAGGGGCCGGAATTCCCAGGAGCTGGAATCCCAGGGGCCGGAATCCCAGGACACAGCATTCCCAGGGGCCGGAATCCCAGAACACGGAATTCCCAGGGGCCAGAATTCCCAGGGGCCGGAATTCCCAGGGCCGGAATTCCCAGGGGCCGGAATTCCCAGGGGCCGGAATTCCCAGGGGCTGGAATTCCCAGGGGCCGGAATCCCAGAACACAGAATTCCCAGGGGCCGGAATTCCCAGGACACGGAATCCCAGGAGCCAGAATTCCCAGGGCCGGAATTCCCAGGACACGGAATTCCGGGGGCCAGAATTCCCAGGGCCGGAATTCCCAGGGCCGGAATTCCCAGGACCGGAATCCCAGGAGCCAGCATTCCCAGGACACAGCATTCCCAGGACACGGCATTCCCAGGAGCCAGCATTCCCAGGACACGGGCATTCCCGGGGCCGGAATTCCCAGGGCCAGAATTCCCAGGGCCAGAATTCCCAGGGGCCAGAATTCCCAGGGGATGGAATCCCAGGACACAGCACTCCCAGGAGCCAGCATTCCCAGGAGCCAGCATTCCCAGGGGCCGGAATTCCCAGGGGCCGGAATCCCAGGGCTGGAATTCCCAGGGGCCGGAATCCCAGGGGCTGGAATTCCCAGGGGCCGGAATTCCCAGGGGCCGGAATTCCCAGGACACAGCACTCCCAGGAGCCAGCATTCCTGGGGCCAGCATTCCCAGGACACGGCATTCCCAGGGGCCAGAATTCCCAGGGCCGGAATTCCCAGGAGCCAGCATTCCCAGGGCCGGAATTCCCGGGACACGGCATTCCCAGGGCTGGAATTCCCAGGAGCCAGCATTCCCAGGGCCGGAATTCCCGGGACACGGCATTCCCAGGGCTGGAATTCCCAGGAGCCAGCATTCCCAGGGCCGGAATTCCCAGGAGCCAGCATTCCCAGGGGCCGGAATCCCAGGACACAGAATTCCCAGGGGCTGGAATTCCCAGGACACAGCACTCCCAGGAGCCGTAATTCCCAAGGGCCGGAATTCCCAGGGGCTGTAATTCCCAAGGGCCGGAATTCCCAGGGGCTGTAATTCCCAAGGGCTGGAATCCCAGGAGCTGGAATTCCCAGGGGCCGGAATTCCCAGGGGCCGGAATCCCAGGGGCCGGAATTCCCAGGACACAGCACTCCCAGGAGCCAGCATTCCCGGGGCCAGCATTCCCAGGGGCCGGAATTCCCAGGGATGGAATTCCCAAGGGCTGGAATCCCAGGGGCCAGAATTCCCAGGACACAGCATTCCCAGGACACGGCATTCCCGGGGCCAGCATTCCCAGGGCCAGCATTCCCAGGACACGGCATTCCGGGGGCCAGAATTCCCAGGGGCCGGAATCCCAGGAGACAGCATTCCCAGGGCCAGCATTCCCGGGACACGGCATTCCCGGGGCCAGCATTCCCAGGACACGGCATTCCCAGGGGCCAGAATTCCCAGGACACGGCATTCCCAGGAGCCAGCATTCCCAGGGCCAGCATTCCCAGGACACGGAATTCCCGGGGCCAGCATTCCCAGGACACGGCATTCCCGGGGCCAGCATTCCCAGGGCCGGAATTCCCGGGACACGGCATTCCCAGGGCTGGAATTCCCAGGAGCCAGCATTCCCAGGGCCGGAATTCCCGGGGCCAGCATTCCCAGGACACGGCATTCCCGGGGCCAGCATTCCCAGGGCCGGAATTCCCGGGACACGGCATTCCGGGGCTGACCAGCAGGTCGCTGTGCGGGATGGAGAGCAGCAGTTTGATGAAGGTCTGCAGCGCGTTGTCCAGCGCGTCGTCGCCGTAGAGCCGGAAGACGCCGAAGTTGACGTAGCTGCCGCTGAGCGCCGCCTTCAGCATGGAGAAGCAGATGGAGATTCCCTTCAGCTTCAGCGCGTACACCTGGTCCTTGGGCACCTCGCCCAGCGTCAGGATGCGATTCCCTGCGGGAATTCCGGCTCGGGATCACCACTCCCATCCCCGCCCCGGCTGTCAAAGCCATCCCGACCCAAATCCATTCTGTGAACCCTTGAATTCCACCCTGGATGGGATTTCTAATCCATCCCGTGATCCTTTGAATTCCACACTGGATGGGATTTCAATTCCATCCCAACCCAAAATTGGGATATTGGGATGAGATTTCAAATCCATCCCAACCTGAAATTGGGATATTGGGATGGGATTTCAAACCCATCCCAACCCAAACCATCCCGTGATCCCTCGAATTCCACTCTGGGTGGGATTTCTAACCCATCCCGACCTGAAATTGGGATATTGGGATGGGATTTCAAATCCAATCCTGACCCAAAGCATCCCGTGATCCCTCAAATTCCACTCTGGATGGGATTTCAAATCCATTCTGTGATCCCTCGAATTCCACTCTGGATGGGATTTCTAATCCATCCTGACCTGAAATTGGGATATTGGGATGGGATTTCAAATCCATCCCAACCTAAAATTTGGATATTGGGATGGGATTTCAAACCCATCCCAACCCAAAGCATCCCGTGATCCCTCAAATTCCACTCTGGGTGGGATTTCTAAGCCATCCCGACCCGAAATTGGGATATTGGGATGGGATTTCAAATCCATTCCATTCCCTTCAGCGCGTACACCTGGTCCTTGGGCACCTCGCCCAGCGTCAGGATGCGATTCCCTGCGGGAATTCCGGCTCGGGATCACCACTCCCATCCCCGCCCCGGCTGTCAATTCCATCCCGACCCGAAATTGGGATACTGGGATGGGATTTCAAATCCATCCTAACCCAAACCATTCTGTGATCCCTCAAATTCCACTCTGGGTGGGATTTCAAATCCATCCCGTGATCCCTCGAATTCCACTCTGGGTGGGATTTCTAATCCATCCTGACCTGAAATTTGGATATTGGGATGGGATTTCAATTCCATCCCAACCCGAAATTTGGATACTGGGATGAGATTTCAAATCCATCCCAACCAAACCACCCCGTGATCCCTCAAATTCCACTCTGGGTGGGATTTCTAATCCATCCTGACCTGAAATTTGGATATTGGGATGGGATTTCAAATCTACCCCAACCCGAAATCTGGGAATTAGGATGGAATTTAAACTCTATTCTAACCCAAAATCGGGATATTGGGATGGAATTTCAAATCCATCCCAACCCAAACCATCCCGTGATCCCTCAAATTCCACTCTGGATGGAATTTCAAATCCATTCCAACCCAAAATGAAGATATTGGGATGGGATTTCAAATCCATTCCAACCCAAAATGAAGATATTGGGATGGGATTTCAATTCCATCCCAACCTGAAATTGGGATATTGGGATGGGATTTCAAAGCCATCCCAACCCAAAATCTGGGAATTGGGATGGGATTTCAAATCCATCCCGACTCAAACCATCCCGTGATCCCTCGAATTCCACTCTGGGTGGGATTTCTAATCCATCCCAACCCAAAATCTGGGAAATGGGATGGAATTTAAACTCGATTCTAACCCAAAATTGGATATTGGGATGGGATTTCAATTCCATCCCAACCTGAAATCTGGGAATTATTTATGTGGTTCCTTTCCAACCCAAACAATTCCCTGATCCCGTGAATTCCAAAGCGGATGGGATTTCAAATCCACTCCAACCTGAAATTTGGATATTGGGATGGGATTTCAAATCCATCCCAACCCAAACCATTCCATGATCCTATAAATTCCACACTAGATGGGATTTCAAATCCATCCCAACCCGAAATCTGGGAATTGGGATGGGATTTCAAATCCATCCCAACCCAAAATCTGGGAATTGAGATGGGATTTCAAATCCATCCCAACCCAAAATCTGGGAATTGGGATGGGATTTCAAATCCATCCCAACCCAAACCATCCCGTGATCCCCTGAATTCCAAACTGGATGGGATTTCTAATCCATCCCAACCCAAAATCTGGGAATTGGGATGGCATTCCAAATCCTTTCCAGGAAATCTAGGAATTATTTATGTGGCTCCTTTCCAACCCAAACCATTCCATCATCCAGGATGTTTCCAAGATGTTTCCATGGATGAACCCAGGACATTTCCACGATTTATCCAGGATTTTTCCATGGATCCATCCATGATTTTTCCAGGATGAATCCAGGATGTTTCCATGATTTATCCAGGATTTTTCCATGGATGAACCCAGGATGTTTCCAGGATGAACCCAGGATTTATCCATGATTTATCCAGGATTTTTCCATGGATCCACCCAGGATTTTTCCATGGATGAACCCAGGACGTTTCCACGATTTATCCAGGATTTTTCCATGGATCCATCCATGATTTTTCCATGGATCCATCCATGATTTTTCCAGGATGAACCCAGGACGTTTTTAGGATGAACCCAGGACATTTCCATGATTTATCCAGGATTTTTCCATGGATCCATCCATGATTTTTCCAGGATGAACCCAGGACATTTCCACGATTTATCCAGGATTTTTCCATGGATCCATCCATGATTTTTCCAGGATGAACCCAGGACATTTCCACGATTTATCCAGGATTTTTCCATGGATCCATCCATGATTTTTCCAGGATGAACCCAGGACATTTCCACGATTTATCCAGGATTTTTCCATGGATCCATCCATGATTTTTCCAGGATGAACCCAGGACATTTCCACGATTTATCCAGGATTTTTCCATGGATCCATCCATGATTTTTCCAGGATGAACCCAGGACATTTCCACGATTTATCCAGGATTTTTCCATGGATCCATCCATGATTTTTCCAGGATGAACCCAGGACGTTTCCACGATTTATCCAGGATTTTTCCATGGATCCACCCAGGATTTTTCCATGGATGAACCCAGGACGTTTCCACGATTTATCCAGGATTTTTCCATGGATCCATCCATGACTTTTCCAGGATGAACCCAGGATGTTTCCAGGATGAACCCAGGACGTTTCCATGATTTATCCAGGATTTTTCCATGGATCCATCCATGATTTTTCCATGGATGAATCCATGATTTTTCCATGGATCCATCCATGATTTTTCCATGGATGAACCCAGAACGTTTCCACGATTTATCCAGGATTTTTCCATGGATGCATCCCAGGCTCCCTCACCGTAGGTCGTGATCATCTTGCTGGTCTCGCGGAAGAGCAGGATCCCGTTGGGAGAGGAGACATCGAACTGGAGCCGCTGGGATCTGCGGGAAAAGCAGGGAATGCTCAGAGCCAGGGAATGCTCCGGGGCTGGAGCCCGCCTGGGAATGTTCCCCTGGAGAAGGGAAATCCAGGGAGAGCTCCCAGCACATTCCAGAGGCTGCGGGGGCTCCAGGAGAGCTGGGGAGGATTTGGGATAAGGGATGGGACACAGGGAATGGATTTAAGTGGGAAAGGGGAGATTGGGGTGGGATTTTGGGAAGGAATTCCTGGCTGGGATGGAATTCCCAGGAAGAATTCCTGTGGATCCCTGGCAGTGTCCAATGAAAGTTGAGAAAGATCCAAGGAAATCTTGGAGCCTGGAGGGGTTCCAGGAGAGCTGCAGAGGGATTTGGGATAAGGGATGGGACACAGGGAATGGATTTAACCTGGGAAAGGGGAGATTGGGGTGGGATTTTGGGAAGGAATTCCTGGCTGGGATGGAATTCCCAGGAGGAATTCCTGTGGATCCCTGGGAGTGTCCAAAGAAAGTTGGAAAAGATCCAAGGAAATTCTGGAACCTGGAGAGGCTCCAGGAGAGCTGGGGAGGGATTTGGGATAAGGGATGGGACACAGGGAATGGATTGAACTGGGAAAGGGGAGATTTGATGGGATTTTGGGAAGGAATTCCTGGCCAGGATGGAATTCCCAGGATGGAATTCCAGTGGATCCCTGGCAGTGCCCAATTCCAGCTTGGATCCCCTGGCAGAGCAGAACGTGGATATTTAACTGGATTTAAAGCTCTTCCAAGGGGCAGAATTCCAGGAAATCCCAGATTTTTGGGAATTTCCTACCTGGGAAAAATGGGATTTGGGCGGGGGGGGAAATGGGATTTGGGTGGAAAAATGAGGAAAAAATGGGGATTTGGGGAGGAAAATGAGGAAAAAAAGGGGATTTGGGGAGGAAAAATGGGGATTTGGGGGGGGAAAAATGAGGAAAAATTGGGAATTTGGGAGGGAAAATGGGGAAAAAATGGGGATTTGGGGGAAAAATGAGATTTGGATGCGAAAAATGGGGATTTGGAGAGGAAAAAATGAGGAAAAATGGGGATTTGGGGAAAAATGGGGATTTGGGGAGGAAAATTGGGGAAAAAAGGGGGATTTGGAGGGAAAATGGGGGAAAAATGGGGATTTGGGGGGAAAATGGGGATTTGGGGAGGAAAAATGGGAAAAAAAAAGGGAATTTGGAGGGGAAAATGAGGAAAAATGGGGATTTGGGGGGAAAAAGGAGGGATTTGGGTCACACCCACCCAAACAAGGATGAAATAACCCCTGGCAAGGCTCAGAATTCCGGGAAAATCCCGGAATTTTGGGAATTCCCACCTGTTGTAAATGGGGTGTAGGAGGGAAAATGGGATTTGGGGGGGAAAAATGAGGAAAAAATGAGGGAATTTAGGGGGGAAAAATGGGGAAAGAAATAGGGATTTGGGTGGGAAAATGGGGATATGGGTGGGAAAAATGAGAAAAACTGGGAAATTGGGGGGTAAAATGAGGAAAAATGGGGATTTGGGGGAAAAATGGGGATTTGGGGAGGAAAAATGGGAAAAAAAAAGGGAATTTGGAGGGGAAAATGAGGAAAAAATGGGAATTTGGGGGGGAAAACGAAGGTTTTGGGGGTGAAATTGAGGAATTTTGGGTGGAAAAACGAAGGTTTTGGGTGAAAAAGGAGGGATTTGGGTCACACCCACCCAAACAAGGATGAAATAACCCCTGGCAAGGCTCAGAATTCCGGGAAAACCGCGGGATTTTGGGAATTCCCACCTGTTGTAAATGGGGTTTAGGAGGAAAAATGGGGATTTGGGGGCAAAAATGAAGAAAAAAAATGAGGGATTTGGGGGGAAAAATGGGGAAAAAAATGGGATTTGGGGGGGGAAATTCGGAAAAAAAATGGGGATTTGGGGGAAAAATGGGGATTTGGGGGGGAAAAATGAGGGAATTTGGGAGGGAAAATGGGGAAAAAATGGGATTTGGGGGGGGAAATCCGGAAAAAATGGGGATTTGGGGGGAAAATGAGGAAAAAAGGGGATTTGGAGAGGAAAAAATGAGGAAAAATGGGGATTTGGGGGGGGAAATGAGGAAAAAAAAGGGAATTTGGGGGGAAAACTGAAGGTTTTGGGTGGAAAAAGGAGGGATTTGGGTGGAAAAAGGAGGGATTTGGGTCACACCCACCCAAACAAGGATGAAATAACCCCTGGCAAGGCTCAGAATTCCGGGAAAACCGCGGGATTTTGGGAATTCCCACCTGTTGTAAATGGGGTTTAGGAGGAAAAATGGGGATTTGGGGGCAAAAATGAAGAAAAAAATGAGGGATTTGGGGGGAAAAAATGGGGAAAAAAATGGGATT
Organism: Vidua chalybeata; assembly: GCF_026979565.1. Lineage (NCBI taxonomy): Eukaryota > Metazoa > Chordata > Aves > Passeriformes > Viduidae > Vidua > Vidua chalybeata. The sequence goes on along the minus strand of NC_071557.1, from coordinate 1,432,619 downwards.
TGGGGGGGAAATTCGGAAAAAAAATGGGGATTTGGGGGGAAAATGGGGATTTTGGGGGGGGGAGATGAGGAAAAAATGGGAATTTGGGGGGAAAATTGAGGGTTTTGGGGAGGAAAAATGGGGAAAAAATGGGAATTTGGAGGAAAAATGGGGGAAAAATGGGGATTTGGGGGGAAAAAGGAGGGATTTGGGTCACACCCACCCAAACAAGGATGAAATAACCCCTGGCAAGGCTCAGAATTCCGGGAAAACCCCGGAATGTTGGGAATTCCCACCTGTTGTAAATGGGGTGTAGGAGGAAAAATGGGATTTGGGGGGAAAAATGGGGATTTGGAGAGGAAAATTGGGGAAAAAAAGGGGATTAGGGGAAAAAAATGGGGGGAAAATGGGGATTTGGGGGAAAAAATGAGGGAATTTGGGGGGAAAATGAGGGAATTTGGGAGGGAAAATGGGGAAAAAATGGGATTTGGGGGGGGAAATTCAGAAAAAAATGGGATTTGGGGGAAAAATGGGGATTGGGGGGGGGGGAAATGAGGAAAAAAAAAATGGGAATTTGGGGGGAAAATTGAGGGTTTTGGGGGGAAAATTGAGGGATTTGGGTCACACCCACCCAAACAAGGATGAAATAACCCCTGGCAAGGCTCAGAATTCCGGGAAAACCCCGGAATGTTGGGAATTCCCACCTGTTGTAAATGGGGTGTAGGAGGGAAAATGGGATTTGGGGGGAAAAATGAGGAAAAAATGAGGGAATTTAGGGGGGAAAAATGGGGAAAAAAAATGGGATTTGGGGGGGGAAATTCGGAAAAAAAATGGGGATTTGGGGGAAAAATGGGGATTTGGGGGGGAAAAATGAGGGAATTTGGGAGGGAAAATGGGGAAAAAATGGGATTTGGGGGGGGAAATCCCGGAAAAAAAATGGGGATTTGGGGGGAAAATGAGGAAAAAAGGGGATTTGGAGAGGAAAAAATGAGGAAAAATGGGGATTTGGGGGGGGAAATGAGGAAAAAAAAGGGAATTTGGGGGGAAAACTGAAGGTTTTGGGTGGAAAAAGGAGGGATTTGGGTGGAAAAAGGAGGGATTTGGGTCACACCCACCCAAACAAGGATGAAATAACCCCTGGCAAGGCTCAGAATTCCGGGAAAACCGCGGGATTTTGGGAATTCCCACCTGTTGTGGACCAGCTCAGCCATGAGTTTGAGCACGGGCGTGGTGCAGGCGGGGTCGTGGTACCAGAGCTCGATGGCTCTCTGCAGGATGGGCATGTAGGAGGGGTAACTGCGGGGAAATTAAGGAATTCCCGCTTTTCCCGGCAAAAATCCCGCGGGAATCGGGCTTGGCCACGCCCGGGGTGGGAGGGAAGGGAAGGGAGAAATCTTCGTTTTTAAAGGAAATCCCAAATTTTAGAGGGAATCCCAATTTTTTAAAGGAAATCAGAGCGCAAAATGGATTTTTTGGGAAGGATCCAAGAGGAAAATCCCAATTTTTTAAGGAAATCCCAATTTTTTCAAGGGAAATCAGAACCCAAAAAGGATTTTTTGGAAGGATCCAGGAGGAAAATCCCAATTTTTTTAAAGGGAATCCCAAATTTTAGAGGGAATCCCAATTTTTTAAAGGAAATCAGAACCCAAAATGGATTTTTTTGGAAGGATCCAAGAGGAAAATCCCAATTTTTTTAAGGAAATCCCAAATTTTAGAGGAAATCCCAAATGTTAAGGGAAATCCCAATTTTTTTTTAAGGAAATCCCAATTTTTTAAAGGAAATCCCAGATTTTTAAAGGGAAATCAGAACCCAAAAAGGATTTTTTTGGAAGGATCCAGGAGGAAAATCCCATTTTTTAAGGAAATCCCAAATTTTAGAGGAAAATCCCAATTTTTTAAAGGAAATCCCAAATTTTAGAGGAAAATCCCAAATTTTAAAAGGGAAATCAGAACCCAAAATTGATTTTTTGGAAGGATCCAGGAGGAAAATGCCATTTTTTTAAAGGAAATCCCAAATTTTAGAGGGAATCCCAATTTTTTAAAGGGAAATCAGAACCCAAAAAGGATTTTTTGGGAAGGATCCAAGAGGAAAAATCCCTTTTTTTTAAAGGAAATCCCAAATTTTCTAAGGAAATCCCAATTTTTAGAGGAAATCCCAGATTTTTAAAGGGAAATCAGAACGCAAAATGGATTTTTTGGAAGGATCCAGGAGGAAAATCCCAATTTTTTTAAAGGAAATCCCAAATTTTAGAGGGAATCCCAATTTTTTAAAGGGAAATCAGAACCCAAAAAGGATTTTTTGGGAAGGATCCAAGAGGAAAAATCCCTTTTTTTTAAAGGAAATCCCAAATTTTCTAAGGAAATCCCAATTTTTAGAGGAAATCCCAAATTTTTAAAGGGAAATCAGAACCCAAAAAGGATTTTTTTGGAAGGATCCAAGAGGAAAATCCCATTTTTTTAAGGAAATCCCAAATTTTTAAAGGGAAATCAGAGCGTAAAATGGATTTTTTTGGAAGGATCCAGAAGGAAAATCCCATTTTTTTAAGGAAATCCCAAATTTTAGAGGAAAATCCCAATTTTTTAAAGGAAATCTCAATTTTTAGAGGAAATCCCAACTTTTTAAAGGGAAATCAGAGCGTAAAATGGATTTTTTTGGGAAGGATCCAGGAGGAAAATCCCAATTTTTTTAAGGAAATCCCAATTTTTTCAAGGGAAATCAGAGCGCAAAATGGATTTTTTGGGAAGGATCCAGGAGGAAAATCCCATTTTTTTAAGGAAATCCCAAATTTTAGAGGAAAATCCCAATTTTTTTTAAGGAAATCCCAAACTTTAGAGGAAAATCCCAATTTTTTAAAGGGAATCCCAGTTTTTTAAAGGGAAATCAGAACCCAAAAAGGATTTTTTTGGAAGGATCCAGGAGAAAAATCCCAATTTTTCAAAGGAAATCCCAAATTTTAGAGGAAAATCCCAATTTTTTAAAGGAAATCAGAACCCAAAATGGATTTTTTGGGAAGGATCCAAGAGGAAAAATCCCTTTTTTTTAAAGGAAATCCCAAATTTTCTAAGGAAATCCCAATTTTTAGAGGAAATCCCAAATTTTTAAAGGGAAATCAGAAGGCAAAATGGATTTTTTTGGAAGGATCCAAGAGGAAAATCCCATTTTTTTAAGGAAATCCCAAATTTTTAAAGGGAAATCAGAGCGTAAAATGGATTTTTTTGGAAGGATCCAGGAGGAAAATCCCAATTTTTTTAAGGAAATCCCAAATTTTAGAGGAAAATCCCAATTTTTTAAAGGAAATCAGAAGGCAAAATGGATTTTTTTGGAAGGATCCAGGAGGAAAATCCCAATTTTTTTAAGGAAATCCCAATTTTTTAAAGGTTAGGCCCAGCTCAGGGCTGTTAGGCCCGACTCAGGCTTTAGGCCCAGCTCAGGATTAGGCCCAGGGTTAGGCCCAGCTCAGGGATTTTAGGCCCAGCTCAGGGATTTTAGGCCCAGCTCAGGGTTAGGCCCAGCTCAGGGATTTTAGGCCCGGCTCAGGGATTTTAGGCCCAGCTCAGGGTGTTTAGGCCCAGCTCAGGGTTGTTAGGTCCAGCTCATTGATTTTAGGCCCGGCTCAGGGTGTTTAGGCCTGGCTCATTGATTTTAGGCCCAGCTCAGGGATTTTAGGCCTGGCTCAGGGTTAGGCTCAGGGATTTTAGGCCCAGCTCAGGGATTTTAGGCCCGGCTCAGGGTTAGGCTCAGGGATTTTAGGCCCGGCTCATTGATTTTAGGCCCAGCTCAGGGTTGTTAGGCCCAGCTCAGGGTTGTTAGGCCCGGCTCAGGGTTAGGCTCAGGGTTGTTAGGCCTGGCTCAGGGTTAGGCTCAGGGATTTTAGGCCCGGCTCAGGGTTAGGCTCAGGGTTGTTAGGCCCGGCTCAGGGTTGGGCTCAGGGTTGTTAGGCCCGGCTCAGGGTTAGGCTCAGGGTTGTTAGGCCTGGCTCAGGGTTGTTAGGCCCGGCTCAGGGTTGTTAGGCCTGGCTCAGGGTTAGGCTCAGGGTTGTTAGGCCCGGCTCAGGGTTGTTAGGCCCGGCTCAGGGTTGTTAGGCCTGGCTCAGGGTTAGGCTCAGGGATTTTAGGCCCGGCTCAGGGTTAGGCTCAGGGATTTTAGGCCCGGCTCAGGATACATCCACTCGAAGAGCATCATGAAGGAGGTTTTGGCGTTGAAGGCGAAGGCGATGCCGCGCAGGTCCCGCACCAGCCCCACCAGCGTGCGCTGGGAGAGAGAGAGAGAGGGAATGGACCCAGGGGAGTGGGAACACGGAGTGGGAACACGGAGTGGGAACACGGATTGGGAACACGGATCCACCCAGGGCATTGGGGAACACGGATTGGGGAACACGGAATGGGGAACACGGATTGGGAACACGGATTGGGAACACGGATTGGGGAACACGGATTGGGAACACGGATTGGGAACACGGATTGGGAACACGGATTGGGAACACGGATTGGGAACACGGATCCACCCAGGGCATTGGGGAACACGGAGTGGGAACACGGATTGGGAACATGGATTGGGAACATGGATTGGGAACATGGATTGGGAACATGGATTGGGAACATGGATTGGGGAACACGGAATGGGAACACGGATCCACCCAGGGGATTGGGAACACGGATTGGGAACACGGATTGGGAACACGGATTGGGAACACGGATTGGGAACACGGATTGGGGAACACGGATTGGGAACACGGATTGGGGAACACGGATCCCACTGAACTGATCCCAGGGGATTGGGGATACACGGAATGGGAACACGGATTGGGAACACGGATTGGGAACACGGATTGGGAACACGGATTGGGAACACGGATCCACCCAGGGGATTGGGGAACACGGATTGGGAACACGGATTGGGGAACACGGATTGGGAACACGGATTGGGAACACGGATTGGGAACACGGATCCACCCAGGGGATTGGGGAACACGGAATGGGAACACGGATTGGGGAACACGGATTGGGGAACACGGATTGGGAACATGGATCCACCCAGGGGATTGGGGAACACGGAATGGGAACACGGATTGGGAACACGGATCCACCCAGGGGATTGGGGAACACGGATTGGGAACACGGATTGGGAACACGGATCCACCCAGGGGATTGGGGAACACGGATTGGGAACACGGATTGGGAACACGGATCCACCCAGGGGATTGGGGAACACGGATTGGGAACACGGATTGGGAACACGGATTGGGGAACACGGATTGGGGAACACGGATTGGGAACACGGATCCACCCAGGGCATTGGGGAACACGGATCCACCCAGGGCCCTCCCAAGGGATTCAATCTAAACTGATCCCAAGGGATTGGGGAACCCAGATCCCACCAAACTGATCCCAAGGGATTCAGGAACCCAAATTCCCTCAGGACTGATCCCAAGGGATTCAGGAACCCCAATTCCCTCAGGACTGATCCCAATTCCCTCAGGCCTCATCCCAAGGGATTCGGGAACCCCAATTCCCTCTTGATTGATCCCAGTTCCCTCAGGACTGATCCCAATTCCCTCAGGCCTCATCCCAAGGGATTCAGGAACCCAAATTCCCTCTGGACTGATCCCAATTCCTTCTGGATTTATTCCAAGGGATTCAGGAACCTCCCAATTCCCTCAGGACTGATCCCAACTCCCTCTGGATTTATCCCAATTCCCTCAGGACTGATCCCAATTCCCTCAGGACTGATCCCAATTCCCTCTGGACTGATCCCAGTTCCCTCAGGACTGATCCCAAGGGATTCAGGAACCCCAGTTCCCACTAAACTGATCCCAATTCCCTCAGGACTGATCCCAATTCCCTCAGGACTGATCCCAATTCCCTCAGGACTGATCCCAAGGGATTCAGGAACCCCAGTTCCCACTAAACTGATCCCAATTCCCTCAGGACTGATCCCAATTCCCTCAGGACTGATCCCAATTCCCTCTGGACTGATCCCAGTTCCCTCTGGACTGATCCCAGTTCCCTCTGGCCTCATCCCAAGGGATCTGGGAGCCCCAAATCCCGGGAAAGGATGCGGGAATTCCGCCGGGCCCACCTTGGCCTCCTGCTCGTTGAAGGAGTTGGTGCTGAACATCTGAGCCACGGCCTCGAAGGCAGCGGTGAGGGGCAGCATGAACTGCTCGTACTGATCCTCGTCCTCCCCTGGAAAACAGGGAAAATCCATGGAAAAACAGGGAAAAAACATGGAAAAAACATGGGAATTCAATGGGAATTCAATGGGAATTCAATGGGAAAATATGGGAAATCCATAGAGAAACATGGAAACCCACGGGACATCCCCCATGAACTGCTCGTACTGATCCTCGTCCTCCCCTGGGAAAAACAGGGAAAATCCATGGAAAAACAGGGAAAAAACATGGAAAAACATGGAAAAACAGGGAAAATCCATGGGAATTCAATGGGAAATCCATGGGAAATCCATAGAGAAACATGGAAAATTCATAGAGAACCCACGGGACATCCCCCATGAACTGCTCGTACTGATCCTCGTCCTCCCCTGGGAACAACAGGGAAAATCCAGGGAAAAACAGGGAAAAACAGGGAAAAACATGGAAAAACAGGGAAAAACAGGGAAAAACATGGGAAAATATGGGAAATCCATGGAAAAAACATGGAAAAAACAGGGAAAATCCATGGAAAAAACATGGAAAAAAGTAAAAAATATGAAAAAACCCATGGGAACTGCATGGAAAAACATGGAAAATCCCTGGATAAATCCAGGGAAAATTGATCCCCAAATCTCAGTGGGATGGGAAAGCTGATCCCAAATTTTGAGATGGGAAAATTGATCCCAAATCTTGGGATGGGAAAGTTGGTCCCAAATTTTGGTGGGATGGAAAAATTGATCCCAAATTTTGGGATGGAAAAATTGATCCCAAATCTCGGTGGGATGGGAAAATCGATCCCAAATCTTGGGATGAAAAAATTGATCCCAAATTTTAGGATGGAAAAAATGTTCCCAAATTCTGAGATGGGAAAGCTGATCCCAAATTTTAGGATGGGAAAACTGATCCCAAATTTTTGGGATGAAAAAATTGATCCCAAATCTTGGATGGGAAAATCGATCCCAAATTTTAGGATGGGAAAATTGATCCCAAATTCTGAGATGGGAAAGCTGAGCCCAAGTTTTGCAATGGGAAAACCGATCCCAAATTTTTGGGATGGAAAAATTGATCCCAAATCTTGGGATGGGAAAATCGATCCCAAAATTTTTGGGATGGAAAAATCGATCTCAAATTTTAGGATGAAAAAATTGATCCCAAATTCTAGGATGAGAAAATTTTCTCCCAAATCTTGGGATGGGAAAGTTGATCCCAAATTTTAGGATGGAAAAATTGATCCCAAATCTTGGTGGGATTTGAAAAATCGATCCCAAATCTTGGGATGGAAAAATCGATCCCAAATCTTGGGATGAAAAAATTGATCCCAAATCTTGGGATGGAAAAGCTGATCCCAAATCTTGGGATGGAAAAATTGATCCCAAATCTTGGGATGAAAAAATTGATCCCAAATCTTGGGATGAAAAAATTGATCCCAAATTTTTAGGATGGAAAAATCGATCCCAAATTTTTAGGATGGAAAAATCGATCCCAAATTCTTAGGATGGAAAAATCGATCCCAAATTTTCAGGATGAAAAAATCGATCCCAAATTTTAGGATGAGTAAATTTTCTCCCGAGCTTTGAGGAGACCGGAAAATCCCCACCCTGATCTCTCCGACTCCAAATCCCCCATTCCCCTTTCTCCCATTTGCCTTTTCCCGGCGGAGCTGCCCCTTGCCTAAATCCCAAAAGGGAGCTGAGAAAAGCGGGAATTGCGGGGGAATTCCCGGGAAAATACCTAAATCCACCATGAGGAGCCGGCCCAGCGCGGTGTAGAAGGTGGTGCGGCAGCGCATGTCCGACAGGCTCGACTGGTTGTTGATCCCCAGGAAGGAAAAGTGCTCGCTCTGGAAAAGGAGAGGTGGGAATGCCGGGAAAAGGGCCTGGGAAAGAGGCCTGGGATCCAGGAATTGATGGGAAACATTCCTGGGATCCAGGGATTGATGGGAAACATTCCTGGGAATCAGCCCTGGGATCCAGGGATTGATGGGAAAACAGCCCTGGAATCAGCCCTGGGATCCAGGGATTGATGGGAAACATTCCTGGGAATCAGCCCTGGGATCCAGGGATTGATGGGAAACATTCCTGGAATCCAGGGATTGATGGGAATCAGCCCTGGAATCCAGGGATTGATGGGAAAGAGGCCTGGGATCCAGGGATTGATGGGAAAGAGGCCTGGGATCCAGGGATTGATGGGAAAGAGGCCTGGGATCCAGGGATTTATGGGAAAGAGGTCTGGGATCCAGGGATTGATGGGAAACATTCCTGGGAATCAGCCCTGGAATCCAGGGATTGCTGGGAATCAGCCCTGGGATCCAGGGATTGATGGGAATCAGCCCTGGGAATCATCCTGGAATGCAGGGATTGCTGGGAATCAGCCTGGAAAAACAGCCCTGGGATCCAGGAATTCCTGGAAAACATTCCTGGAAATGCCTGGAAAACTTCCTGGGAACACCTGGAAAAGTGGCCTGGGATCCAGGGATTGATGGGAAACATTCCTGGAATCCAGGGATTGCTGGGAATCAGCCCTGGGATCCAGGGATTGCTGGGAATCAGCCCTGGAAATTCAGGGATTGCTGGGAATCAGCCCTGAACTCCAGAATTCTTGGAAAAAATCCTGGGAATCATTCCTGGAAAAAATTCCTGGGAATAATCCCTGAACTGCAGGAATTCCTGGAAAAATCCTGGAGAAAATCCCTAAACTGCAGGAATTCCTGGAAAAATTCCTGGGAATCATCCCTGAACTGCAGGAATTCCTGGGAATCATCCCTGAACTGCAGGAATTCCTGGAAAAATCCTGGAGAAAATCCCTGAACTGCAGGAATTCCTGGAAAAATTCCTGGGAATCATCCCTAAACTGCAGGAATTCCTGGAAAAATCCTGGAAAACCTCTCTGAACTGCAGGAATTCCTGGAAAAATTCCTGGGAATCATCCCTGAACTCCAGAATTCCTGGAAAAAATCCTGGAGAAAATCCCTGAACTGCAGGAATTTCTGGAAAAAATCCTGGAAAACCTCCCTGAACTCCAGAATTCCTGGGAATCATCCCTGAACTCCAGGAATTCCTGGGAATCATCCCTGAACTGCAGGAATTCCTGGAAAAATCCTGGAGAAAATCCCTAAACTGCAGGAATTCCTGGGAAAAATTCCTGGGAATCATCCCTGAACTGCAGGAATTCCTGGAAAAATCCTGGAAAACCTCTCTGAACTGCAGGAATTCCTGGAAAAAATTCTTGGGAATCATCCCTGAACTCCAGAATTCCTGGAAAAAATCCTGGAGAAAATCCCTGAACTGCAGGAATTCCTGGAAAAATCCTGGAAAATCTCCCTGAAATCCAGAATTCCTGGGAATCATCCCTGAACTGCAGAAATCCTGGGAATCATCCCTGAACTGCAGGAATTCCTGGGAATCATCCCTGAAATCCAGGAATTCCTGGGAATCATCCCTAAACTGCAGGAATTCCTGGAAAAATCCTGGAGAAAATCCCTGAACTCCAGGAATTTCTGGAAAAAATCCTGGAAAACCTCCCTGAACTGCAGGAATTCCTGGGAATCATCCCTGAACTCCAGGAATTCCTGGAAAAATTCCTGGAAATCATCCCTAAACTGCAGGAATTCCTGGAAAAAATTCTTGGGAATCATCCCTGAACTCCAGAATTCCTGGAAAAATCCTGGAAATCATCCCTGAAATCCAGAATTCCTGGAAAAATCCTGGAGAAAATCCCTGAACTGCAGGAATTCCTGGGAAAAATTCCTGGGAATCATCCCTGAAATCCAGAATTCCTGGGAATCATCCCTGAACTGCAGGAATTCCTGGGAATCATCCCTGAACTGCAGGAATTCCTGGAAAAATCCTGGAGAAAATCCCTAAACTGCAGGAATTCCTGGAAAAATCCTGGAAAACCTCCCTGAAATCCAGGAATTCCTGGGAATCATCCCTGAACTCCAGGAATTCCTGGAAAAATTCCTGGAAATCATCCCTAAACTGCAGGAATTCCTGGAAAAAATTCTTGGGAATCATCCCCGAACTCCAGAATTCCTGGAAAAATCCTGGAAATCATCCCTGAAATCCAGAATTCCTGAAAAAATCCTGGAGAAAATCCCTGAACTGCAGGAATTCTGGGAAAAATCCTGGGAATCATCCCTGAAATCCAGAATTCCTGGGAATCATCCCTGAAATCCAGGAATTCCTGGGGAATCATCCCTAAACTGCAGGAAATTCCTGGAAACCTCCCTGAACTGCAGGAATTCCTGGGAATCAGCCCTGAACTGCAGGAAGGGCTTTGGGCTGAGAGAGACCTCAAATACCATCCTCCCCCTCTCCCAGGCTGGGAATTTCCAGGAATTTCCCCCAGGATTCCACGGAGAGCAGAAATCTTCGGGAATGGGGAAGCGCCACCAACCAAAACCCTTCAAAAAACC